>NC_133647.1:66363124-66663124 GCF_009905375.1 Apium graveolens
AAATTTTGAGGGAGAAGATTGTTTTGCGAAATTTCCAAGTGTGAATTCTGGTTGGAGGAAGTGGCATCTTGGGGAATTGTCTGTAGGGGCATTGAATTGGATCCGCGAAGTCGAGGCTATTACTAATTGGCCCAGACCTAGCCAATCTGATGAGGTGAGGATTTTCTTCGGTTGGCAGGTTACTACAGCGTTATGTGGAAGGTTTCTCTTCCATAGCTTGCCATTGACTCAGCTAATGAGGAAGGGAATTAAGTTCGAGTGGAATGATGATCACAGCAAGAGAAAGCTTTCAGAGTTAAGAAGAGTTGGTGTTAGCTCTAATACTTGTGTTGCCATCAGGAAGTGGAGGTTTTCAGGTTATAGTGATGCTTCTAAGAGAGGATTGGGGTGTGTTCTTATGCAGCATGGAAAAGTGATTTCTTACGCCTCTAGGCAACTTAAACCTTATGAGGTGAACTATCCTACCCATGACTTGGAGTTAGCGGCTGTCGTATTTGCTTTGAAGATTTGGAGACACTATCTTTATAGAGACTTGTGACATCTTTATTGATCACAAGAGTCTCAAATACATCTTTACTCAGAAGGAGCTTAACATGAGCAGCGAAGGTGGCTTGAACTTCTTAAGGATTATGATGCAAATATTCAGTACCATCCAGGGAAGGCGAATGTAGTGGCGGACGCTCTTAGTAGGAAGAACTTGGGGAGTGTTACATCTCTCATTACTCAGCCGAACCTTATTTCAGATTTGGAGCGATTGGGTGTTGAATTATATGTCAGAGGGTCAGAGGTAGCATTGCAAGTTTGAAAGTAGAACCAAATCTTATTTCAAGGGTTAAGGAAGCTCAGAAGACTGATACGGGTTTAAAAGCTATTAGATCTGAGGTGGTAGGTGGAAAGCAAACACATTTTCGTGTTGATGAGGAAGGTGTGATATGGTTGGGTGGAAATTGTGTGTTCCTACAGACCCGATAATTCGCGAGGAAATTTTAAAGGAGGCTTATAGTTCTTCATTCTCTATCCATCCAAGTTCCACCAAGATATTAGGGATTTGAAGAAGCACTTTTGGTGGAGTAGAATGAAGGGAGATATAGCAGAATTTGTGGGAAAATGTCTTACATGTCAACAAGTGAAGATAGACCATCAGAGGCCTAGTGGATTGTTGCAGCAGCTAGATATTCCAGTTTGGAAGTGGGAAAACATTACTATGGATTTTGTGACTCATTTGCCGAGGACTTTCAAGAAGAACGATGTCATATGGGTGGTGGTGATATACTTACTAAGTCCGCTCACTTCTTGCCTATTAGAGAGACTACTCCTATTCATGAGTTGGCAGAGATTTTTCAGCGAGATATTGTTAGACTTCATGGTGTGCCTGTGTCGATAGTTTCTGACAGAGATACGAGGTTTCATCGTGTTTTTGGAAGGGATTCCAGCAAGCTTGGGGTACGAGGCTTAATTTCAGTACAGCTTATCATCCGCAGACCGATGGACAGTCAGAGATGACGATTCAGACATTGGAGGATATGTTGAGGGCTTGCGCGTTAGAGTGGACAAGTGATTGGGATAAATATTTGTAACTTGTTGAGTTTGCGTACAATAATAGTTGGCACGCGAGTATTGGTATGCCACCATTTGAGGTTTTGTATGGTAGGAGGTGTAGGGCACCATCTTTGGGATGAGATTGGTGAGAGAGTCATCGAAGGATCGGAGTTAGTTAGAATTACTAATGAGAAGGTAGAGAAATTAAAGAAAGTCTGAAGGAAGCTCGATCTCGTCAAAAGAGTTATGCGGATCAACATCGGAAGTTTGGTGGATTTGAGCCAGGTGATCATGGTTCTTGAAGGTGTCTCCTTGTAAGGGTGTGAAGCATTTTGGTATGAAGGGAAAGCTTAGTCCGAGATATGTTGGCCCTTTTGATGTTATGGAGAAAGTAGGGGAAGTATCTTAAAGAGTTGCGTTGCCACCACAACTATCTCATGTGCATAATGTGTTTCATGTGTCAGTTTTGAGGGGCTACAAATATCATCCATTACATGTAGTTCAGTATCCATTACATAAGATTAGAGAGGATCTTTCTTGTGAGGAGGAAACTGAGGCTATCTTAGCTCGAGAAGAGCGAGTTTTGAGGAAGAACACCATTCCGTTTGTGAAAGTTTTGTGGAAAAATCATTCAGAGAGAGAGGCTACTTGGGAATTAGAAGAATCTATTCGTGAGAAATATCCGTATTTATTCGATTCAGGTACGACTATTTAGTTTCGTTTGATTCCGGGGACGAAATGCTTTTTAAGGGGGTTATATGTAATATCAGTGATTTTTAAATAATAATAATAATAATAAAATAATAATATATAATAATATAAGTAAAAGATTTAAATTATAATTAGAATAAAAAGAAGTGTTCTAATAGATTAATTAATTGTTTTAGAAGAGGGATTTATGTTAGACAATTTAGTTTATTATTAAAATTCTAAAGGTCTTAGGATATTACATACTCTATATATTAGTTTATTCGATTTATGTTTGAGTATACGAGTCTAATAACAAAACCTGAGGGAGCAGTCGCGGAGGAAAGAAAAAAAACAGAGAGAAACAACGAGGCGCTCGAGTTGGCTAATTCAGTAAGTTGTGTCAACAAGATCAGGTATAAATTCATGTGCATCACTGATGTATCCTTATATTAGTATTTTAATAGTATATTTGGTGGTTATGTGACTCAACTGTAACAAACAGAGATTGAAAACACCACACTAGTACTCAATTGTTAAGTTAATTTTCGATTTTGCATCAATAAATAAATTATTTAAACTTATACGTTACTCAGACTCTTTGAATCTATATTTAAAGTTTATAATTTAAATGGTAGATTTGAGGTTATTAGTCAGTCAATGCATGTTCTTAGGACCTTAATATGTTGTAACTTAAATCATATTATTACTTGTTAAATTAGCAGGTGCAATATTCATATAAGTGGGTTTATGCAGAGGAGTCAAACGATGATTTAGTATATTAAGGTTAAATTTTTAGTTAGTTGATATTAGGTCATGGTCATTCAGGTTCGTTGGTATTAAAAATAGTTATAAAAGAAGGAATTACAATCTAAAACTAGAACATGACTTGATTTCCTGTGTCTGGTTAGATATACTGCAATCATGTATTAAAAAAAAATCTAAGCAATTTATAAGTAGTAATGATTGATTAAAAATGGATACATAAAATCTATATTCATCGCATATTATAATTTTGTATATAGATTTTGGGCCGAGAATTTAGCGAATCGTTGGCGGAGTTGGATAATATTCTTTGTTTTGATTTTTAAGGTACGGATTATGTCCCCTTTTTATTCAGCGCTACTCCTGTTAGCATTTAGAAATATTTGATTCGTTCAGTTCTTCTGTATCCTGTTCATCATATTTGATTTGACTTTTTCTGACTTCCGAAAATTGTTTTAAAATTGATTTGGAAATTTTAAATATCTGTTATGTGGTTTTCAAAATTTATCTATGACACCCCCTGTTTTGGAAATTTAAATTATTTGTCTGAGATGATTTTAATTCTGCGAGAATTATTTTATTTGGACCCTTAGTGTGATTTAGGGTATACCGAGTTAACCGACTGCAGGGGTACTACAGCCATGTCATTGCGGCACCAGTGACATGACACTTCCGTGACAGTGTGATTGGTCACGACGTATCGTTCTGTTAGCTCTTGGGAGGAGCTTTTGCGCATTTGATATTTGTACAGGATACGTGGGTGCACCCAGAGTTTGATTTGTGGTTTGATTTATGGTGACGTTGTATATGCCGTACACGTTATCCATTCTGTTGCACACATTAGGTACCCTATGATGTGTGTATTTGTATCTGTTCTGATCTCGGTATGAAATATCCTAACCCCTCGTTGCTTCAGCCTTACTTATTTTTAAAATTGTTGTTTTATTATAATTACGGATTACTTATTTCTGATTTTTTGTTTTATAAATTGTATTCCAAATCCGTACTGGGCGTTTAGCTCATGCCGTATTCTTTTTCTGGCAGGTGCTTAGGGGGATCTGGGACTGTGTGGTGGAGAGCTACCTCATTTATCGATTAGGATTTCAGACTTTATCATTTTCAAGACTTAATTATTTAATTAGAGATTCTACATTTATATTATTGTTTTAGACAGTTTGGCAATTTAATAATATTTGGAGATTTTAGACTGTTTAATTATTATTTAGAGATATATTAGTGCTCTGTTTGCGGATATATGGATTTTAAGTAATATGTTCTTTTATTTAAAGAAGGGGTGTACATCAACTCCCTATTAATTTTTACAAGAAGCTTGATTCTTTCTCATACCACACAAATTCTTCTTATAACAATTTTCTATTTTTATCGTGGTTCCATAAATTTACAATTTAGTGTGGAGTGGGGGTGAGGCAAATGCATATTATTATATACACCAACAAGACTTTTAACTATGATCCAACAATTAAAGTTCATTAAATTTTGAAATCCTTTAAATTTAGACGTGCACAGGATATCAACATTATATCATCATAGATTGATTCTAGGTAAGGCCTCCTAAATTCCGAGATCGACCCTGCAACGAAGTAGTTTATCTCTTTATTTTTTTACGGCATTGGAATTTTCTGTTTTCGCCATTACTTGCAGAGTTGCAGCTTAATTTGCAACAATATTATTAAAGTTTTACATATGTAAAATTGCGATAAATTCAACACTTTAATAATGTAATTAAGGAGGTTTGGAGTTTGGATGATCAATAACAACCATAACACGAGTGTGGCAATGCATCCTATATACGCATTTGTACACTGTTAAGAGAGGATCTATGTAAGGGTCAAGGGGGGACACGTGTCCCCAATTCAAAAATTAATATTTTTATTAAAAATTTCGGTATAAATATGTTAATTTTCTGAAATGTCCACGCTTAAAAATTAAGTTCCCCATAATTACATTAATAAAATTATCGTAACTTGAGTATTTTTAATTATATGAACATAAGTTAAAAATAAAATGGTTGAGATACTTAATTTTTAGAACTTTTATATAAAAAAAATAGTAAAAAGGATAAAAAAAAGTATTTAAATTTGGACGGCCGCCCGTCTCAATAATTCGTACATAGTGAAGAAAGAAAAAAAAACTCTGCATCCGCCACTATACACCTTAATGCATAATTATCCAAATCAACTAGCTGTGATCTCTTAAATAAGGAACAGCATAATGCATGATTCATGATAGATGGTTGGAGGATGATATCTCTGGCTAGTTATATTTTTGACACTCTGGGTCGATTCAATATGCCCTCACAACTTGGCTTAAGCGAAAGCAAAAAATTGAGGGTGGGTTCCTTTTATTTATCTTTCTTAAAGAGACTCCATAAAGAATAAATCTTCATCCGTTAATGTAAATATATCTTGGAAATCCTCCATGGGACTATTAATGTAAGTGTTGGTATTTTTCATGTAACCATCCTCTGATGATGAGGTCGACGACTGTGAAGTTAATTTGTGGGTAGAGGCATTTGATTTTTCGCTCAAGTTGGGTCTAAGCAAGTTTGGAAAATTAACCTTAGCCCGGGAGCCACGAATCTTGAAAGCAGCTTTGTCATAGGCCAATGCTGCATCCTCGGGTGTGTCATACGTCCCCAGCCATATTCTAGCTCCCCTTTTGGCTGGATTTCTTATCTCCGCTGCAAACTTCCCCCACGGACGCCTCCTAACACCTCGGTATCGCTTCCACTCAGGCGGCTTATTCTTAGGTGAACGTGCCTGCACCAACTCTTGCTTTGTTTCCTCCGTCTTCAACATGTCGATCCATTCTGACGTATAATCGTCACTCACTACAGAGTCCGTGCTACTATCACTACTGCCAAAGCTAAGATTTCGTTCATATACCGGACGATCGCTTGGATTCCAAGGATCGAAATGAACAGCATCTTCCAAAAGGTGTTGACGAATAGATTCGAGCACTGCAAAATCCGAATCGGAGAGTATTTGCGAACACATTTTACTAGATTTCGGATGCTGTACTTTTAGTATATTTTTGCGGAGTACCTGTATGATTGGAAATTAGAAGCAGTTGAGGGGGGGACTTATATAGACAAAATGGACCGTCGGACTGTATTAAATAATATATGATCACAAAGAATTATTAGCTTCAAATCAATCACATGCTATACTGCTTTGACCAGAGCCCTATACTTTTAACTATTCGCACGTTTAATAGTTGTTTACATGAAAAAAGTACAGTTTCGTGAAAGTGAAACATTCCATCATCATTTGTATTTGTATTACAAAGAAAAGCAATTTACCTAAAATCTTCATGCAATTTGTCACCAATTTTTATATACTAATTCTCTTCAGCTTTCCTGCGGTCTTTGTTTAATCTATACTATTCCACGAATTAATTATAATATTTATAATTTTATTATTATATAAAAAAATTATAAAAGATAATAATTATATATGATTGAGATTAATGAAATTAAAATATTTATATTTATTTTGTATTATATTATTAAAATTTTAAAATTCAAATAGTTAAAATCTTAAAAAGTCATCATCCCGCTGCTCAGGTGAGTCTTTAATAGCTGTGATTTATGTGGATGATTTGTTATTTTTTTTAATATTATTATTTTTTAGTTTTTGATAATTTATTAATTATTTGTTATGTTATAATTTGAATTACTAAAATTAATATTGGAAGTGTTTGTTTTCCTACAAAATAGGTAAAAATAAAGTTGAGTGCTATTAAAATTAAGTTCAATAATAAATAATAACAAACTAATAATAAAATTAGTTTTGAAAAGTATTAACAAATTTTTTAGCAAGGTGTTAACTAGTGGAACAACTAAATCATATTTGGCTTAAAAGCCCCAACCATTATTAAAGTTTAACCCGAGACTCACATGTACTCCATATGATTAAGTGTAAGTGTAAGTGACTGAGGTTTCCTAATCTAATAATCGCCAGGAGCACTTACCTATTTTAATAGCACTCAACTTCATTTTTATCTATTTTGTAGGAAAGCAAACACTTCCAATATTAATTTTAGTAATTCAAATTATAACATAACAAATAATCAATAAATTATGAAAAACTAAAAAATAATAATATTAAAAAAATAAGAAATCATACACATAAATCACCGCTATTGAAGACTCACCTGAGCAGCCGATGATGACTTTTTAAGATTTTAACTATTTAAATTTTAAATTTTTAATATATAAGGTGTCTTAAATTCTAAAACGCAAGGTTTGTCTGTCTATAATTAGGTCATTTTGAAGATTATCCATGTAGTTACGCCATTTCTTCTTTTCTTTTTCTGAAGTGTAATTATGGTATTATCTCCCTTGTGATTGATTTAAGAGGACAGATTCAGTGTCAAAGCCTAAACTTGAGTGTGGAAATTCAATAAAACAGCCAAACTTGGAGTACGGAAAATGCACATAAAAGTTATTGGTCAAATTCAACTACCTTCTATCTTCTCTCATTATGGTAAAAGATCAAGACTTAGAGCTGAGAAGTCAGGGTATGATGTGTACTTTACAATTCCACCGTTTTTCAGATACCAAAACATTCATGTGTTCATGTGCTGAATTTTTTGTGAATATGCTATATATATATTGACCTTGATATTTTATATATATTGACGCCACAGATCAAAATTACATTTTACTGTAATGGGACTGCATCGACAAAACAACAATTATAAACAAGGCCAAAAACGACCAGGTACAGGCGGGTCGTTTTTAGTGGAAATATTGACCGGCATCGATTATTTTTAATTGAATACGACTGCAAAAATAAAATCGTTCAAATCCAGTCATTTTTTATAGGTAATAATACAATTAAGCCAAAAAATTCCACTAAACCCAATAAAAAGGAACCCCAGGCCAACTGGAGGTGGCCCCCATACACTTGACACTTATGATGACAACAAGCCGATATTAGCCGAAATAGCATTACAGCATCTCATGAGTCCATGATAAGTGCATTTTATATCTACTCGAAACGCTTCATATAAGTTTAAGTTGGTGTTTTTGACTCAAGTTGTTGGTATTTTTGATATGTTTTTTGTGATATTGCATTACAGGCACTAGTTGGAGGAAGAACGGAGTTTTTATTGAATGTATGCTGAAAAGAGCCAGAATCTGAATTTCAAGGCCATTCCCAAATTGTAAAGGATGTCGAGAGCTTCGCGTGAACTATTTGATCGCCAAATTCTGACAGACGGAACTCAAGTTATAGAAGAAACAAGAAAAAGAACAAAATCCAGAAGGACAGGGCGGCCGCGCCCTTCTTGGGAGCGGCCGCGCCGGGTTTGTCAGGAAGTCAGCGCACCCGCGCTGTTTTGCGGGGCGACCGACCGGTGTTTTTTTTGCAGGATCCTGTTTTGACTACAATTCTGATATTTTGAAGCCCAGATCTGTTAGAAGCATATAAATACTAATTAAAAGACGTTTTTAACAACAACGGAGACTAAGGAGAAGACGACCAGAATTCCTAGGAAACACAATTACAACAAAGGAGAAGAAAAACTTGTTTTACTTGTGATTCTTTGATTGAGTTTGTAATCTTGAATGCTAGTTTTCTTGTTTGTTGAACCTATTAATTTACGAACTTTGATTATTTATTCATTTTATAAAGACTTAGTTTATTATACCATGATTTCGTCGGAACCCACGGTGATGATGAGTTCGGCTATTAACTAATTGTTATCGTGGGGTTCTAACGGATTTACTTATGGATTTCTATAGTTAATTTGTTTCAATATCTTGCTGTGTGGTGATTGATTGATAACCTAGTATTGGTTGTGCTTATTCGTCTTATGTGCGTAACTAACATATAAGATAGCGTGTTAATCTCTGTTGAAGCGAAAGTGAATATAGAGATTTAGAACTTTCCATGCTAGCATAGGTTCATGTATTTATTATGCATGATTCATAGGTAATTGTAACCATATTACTTACCCTATGTAATCACGATAGATAACTTGCGCATTAAAACTTTATGTTGTCAAATTCTATAGACATATAAGGTATCAACATAATTGGTGTCTATTCAGCTTCTATCTTTTTTGTGAATGTCTGGTAGTAGGGTATTCGTATAACAAAAGTTGGCGTTTACTAGTTTCGTGTTATCTGATTAGTTTTCATCACCATTGCATGCTAAGGTTAAGAACAATGACCTTGAATGAAGTATTTAATGAAGTTAGAATCCTATGTTTGTCTCATATAGTTAATTCAATCACTTTTATTCTTTGTTAATTGCATGTTAGTTTAATCTTAGTTATAAACATCTCAACTTGTTATTGTCTTAGCATTGAACGATAGCCATAAATTGTTGCATAAGTGCATAATCTCAACTTGACCTAAACCAGTCTCTGTGGGAATGAATCTGATTTATATCTTATACTACTTGTGAACGCGTATACTTGCGTGTAATTTTAGCGCGTGTTTTCGCCCTAACAAGTTTTTGGCGCCGCTATCGGGGACTCGGTATTAATTTTTAGTTTATGTGCTTGACGTCAGTGGTCGTTAAAGTTCATTGACTCAGATTCTTTTACTTTCACGGTTTATTTGTTTGTGTTTCAAGTACTCATTACAATGGGAGATCCAGCAGCACCAACGAAAGCGTTGATGGATTTTTCTCAACCCTGGATGAATGACACTCAATCTAGCATTGTCAGGTTAGCTATCACAGCTAATACCTTTGAGATCAAGCCTGGCATAATTCAGATGGTATAAAATTCAATCCATTTTGGGGGTTCTCCAACGAAAGATCCTAATATGCATATTAGGGATATCATCGAGATTTGTGATACTTTCGAGTTCAAAAATGTTTTTGAAGATGCTATAAAGCTGAGGCTTTTTCCATTCTATCTGAGGGACAAGGTTAAGAGCTGGTTACATTCTCTACCAGCAGGTTGTATCACTGCTTGGGAGGATCTTGCTCAAAAGTTTCTCACTAAATTCTTCCCTATGGCGAAGACAGCTGTGCTCAGGAATGCTCTTACTCAATTTGCACAGCAATCGGGAGAAACTTTATGTAAAGCTTGGGAGCGCTACAAGGAGATGCTTAGGAAGTGTCCTCATCATAGAATGCCTGATTGGATGATCAGCAATTGCTTCTATAACGGTTTGGGAGCACAGTCAAGACCCATGCTTGACGCAGCATCAGGTGGAGCATTATGGGAAAAGAGCTATTAGGAAGCTTATGATCTAATTGAACTGATGGCTGCTAATGAATATCAGTATCCAACCCAGAGATTGCCATAGGGCAAGGTAGCATGAGTTCTTGAAGTGGATACAACTACAGCTATCACTGCTCAACTAAAGGCGTTGTCTAAGAAGATCGATTCTCTGGCTAACTATGGTGTTAATCAGATAACCAGAGTTTGTGAGCTGTGTGCAGGTTCGTATGCGACGGAGCAGTGCGCTATATCTACTGAATTAGCTCAGTTTGTGAGCAACTTTCAGAGATCGCAGTAACCAGTTCCAGACACTTATCATCCTGACAACTGGAATCATCCTAACTTCAGCTGGAGCAAAAATCAGGGTGCGATGCAATAGCCTTATCAACAGTATGCAGCAAAGTAATTCAACCCTCATGGTTTTTAACAACCGCAATATGCACCAAGACAACAACTCCAATTTCAACAACAAACTCATGGAGGTGCAGGTCTATCTTCGAATGAAAAATCTGAATTTAAGGAGTTGCGGCTTATGTGCAAAAACCAGGCTCTTATATGCCAAAGCCAAGTTGTTTTTATCAAGACTCTGGAGAACCAGATAGGGCAAATTGCTAACGCCTTATTGAATCGACCAACATGAATGCTTCCTAGTGATACAAAAGCCAATCCAGGGAAGAGGGAAGTTAACGAATAGGTGAACGCCATCACCTTGAGATCCGAAAAGGTCGCAAGCCCCAAAATTCAGCAAGACAAAGAGTCTGGATACTTTGTCCAAAATACAAGTGCATCTACACCTTTTCCAACCCAGAAAATGAGATTGTAGCTGAAACAGTGGTGCAAAAGGATGACGAGGTGGAATCAAGGAAGAAAACTGTGGAACACACTCCTCCTGAGGGTAATACAGAGTATAAACATGTCTATCCTCCACCTCCTTTTGCGAAGTAGCTGCAGAAGCAGAAGTTGGATAAGCAATTTGCTAAGTTTCTGGAGGTGTTCATGAAACTTCATATTAACATACCTTTCGTTGAAGCTCTTGAACATATGCCTAGCTATGTGAATTTCATGAAGGGTATTCTATCTCGGAAAGTGAAGCTCGATGACTTAGACACTGTTGCTCTAACAGAGGAGTGCAGTGCTATTCTGCAACAAAAGTTACCTCCGAAGCTTAAAGATCCTGAAAGTTTCACTATTCCTTGCACTATTGGAAACTTGTCATTCGAAAAGTGTTTGTGTGACTTGGGAGCTAGCATCAATCTGATGCCCTTTTTCAGTTTTCAAGAAACTTAGACTAACTGATCCAAAAACCTGTGAACATGTCTATGCAGTTGGCTGATCGTTATATTACATATCCACGAGGCATTGTGGAGGATGTCTTGGTCAAGGCGGACAAAACTCATCTTTCCTGCTAACTTTGTAATTCTTGATTTTTAGTAAGATAAGAAGATTCCCATTATCTTAGGAAGACCATTCTTGGCTACAGACCAAACTATGATCGATGTCCAAAAAGGAGAGCTTACGATGAAGGTTCAAGATCAGAAGGTCACTTTTAATGTGTTAAGGAAATAAGTTACCCACAGCTAAAGATGAGTGCTTTAAAGTAGAGCGGGTCGACTTTGTCATGGATTCGGAGCTTGAGTACTTGCCAAAGTAAGTACCTTAGAGATATCCTTCATAGGGGAATCAGTTATTGAAGATGAAGAAGGAGCAGAGCAACTGCAGGTTTTGAATGCACCTCCGTGGAAGAGGAAGTTGGATATGCCATTCGATTCTCTTGGGTTAGCAGAGCTGAAAATTTCTCAAGAGCGTCTCGAGCCTTATATTGAAGAAGCTCCCACACTTGATCTCAACCCATTACCAGATCACTTGAGTTCTGCATTTTTAGGTGCACCCCAGGACAAGGGGTTGGAATACATTTATGATAATCTAAAGGGTGACCGGCCAGTTCCTCCCGTGCTTACAGATGGTTCCTCTCGTGCACATTGATAGGACTGGTATTGGTGATGATGCGCAGTATAGAAGGTTGATTCGGCATATTGAGGCCATGCACGACATTCACAGTCATTTTGCTGAAGATGTGACATACGCTCTCATTACTATTTTCCGAGACACCGGTGTCGAGGTTGATTGGCCATGTAATAACCCCAATTTTTGGAAATTTTTGAAACCCTTATGAATAGTGTTTTTGCTGAATGAGAAAACTTTTCATGCCACACTATGTAGGGGTTCTGTTATGGATATTCTAAGATCGTATTAGTATTCCATAAAGTAAATAAGTGTATGTAAAGATCGTCAGAATCCAATTCCGAACACTTTGATTTTTCTCGAAAATCCACCAGATACCGAAAGAATTGAGTATAAGGTAACATGATTAAAGGGATTTAAATTCAAGGATTATAAGAGAGGATTATAAAAAGGAATATAATGTATTGAGAAAGGTTAAGGGAACCCAAGTAATAAGATCCCGGGTATGATCCCTCAAATGATCAACGAGAAAGAGAGTTAAGCGAACCGTAAAACAAATAAACATCCAAGGGGCAAGCACATGCAAGTAACATGAGAAGGAAGCTTCTAATATAAGCTAAAACATGTGGTTAGAAGCAAGGTGACATCATCACACCACAAGAATGAGACATGTAGCAAAGTAGTGATGCAAGCAATGACATAAGCAAGTGAAAAGAAGATATTTAGCCAATAATTAACCACAACCATGCATTCTTTGCACAAATATCAAGGCAAGACAAGCAAGCAAAGCTCTCCCCCATTTCTTTCTTCTTCCATTCGACCTTTTCAAGAAATGAAGAAATAGATTTTCCAAACTCAAGTTCTAGGCCATGGAAAATTACAAGGTTTGTTTCCTTGGATCTTATATTTCATAACTTAGTTATACCATGAGTTTAAGATCAAGATTCCATGGTTTGCATAGCTAATCCACTCATCAAGATGATGATGAATAGTAGTGAATAGTAACTTACTTTGATTTTCTTGATTTTCATGAAAGCTTAAGGTTGATTAAGCATAGATCAAGGTTCCTAGAGGCTTGTTAGTGACTACCCACTCTCCAAGGAAGGTATAAACTCTTGAACCCTTAGTTTTAAGTTTGGTTTGTTTGGATGATAATAGTGCTTAGATGAATGGGTTTAGTTTGATGTTGATGGATGTTGGATTGTTGTTGAATTGGTGATGATTTGGTGTAGTTTAAACTTTGGAAATCGTTAGCTAATAGCCGTCGTAATGCCCGATTTTCTATAAACTGTTTTGTGATTAACTGTTGGACCCGAACACCCACTTCTATAAACTAACCACTTCCATGCTTAGATAGGTTATGTTTCAAGCTTCGTTTTGATATGTGGTTTGCTTGAATCCGATGTACGGTTTAGGAGAAACAACCGTTTTAAGTAACGGTGTTTCGCGAACGAACCTTTACCCCTCGCCTTACATTGAAACATAGGTTAAAGACCTTAAATGACTAATTGGAGTATGAAACATTTATGTAAAGTGTAATAGGCAGTTGGTAAGACACTCGCGAAGGAATCGCCTTAAAACTCGTAATGGTTAATTTATTAAAAATGGTGGAGCCGAGGGTACTCGAGTGACTTAAGAGAATCAGTAAGCGCAAACCGAGCGTTAGAGTCTAATTTGGTTAAAGTATAGATTTACAAGTGACTTCGGTTTAATTCCAACTTATATGTTGTTTATAGGTTACCAGACTCGTCCCGAGCCATTTGTAACCCCCAGTCGCTCAGGAAAGTTTTCTACCCGTTATACTGTTGTTGTGATGTAAATATATGTATATGCATTATCTTGTGATAAGTGCATGATTGTTATTAGCAATTTTTACGATATATTGGAGCATGCTGATATGGTATATATGCATGTCTGTTTCGTAATCTGGTTATCTATCTGTTGATTTCAATGCTTATAGTTGCATAATACCTATGCTAGAAATAAGCAGTAGTTGCGTATACCCTTAGTATAGGGGACCCAAAGGTGAATATATTTCTAAACCGGGAGTCGATGTTCCCGAGTATATTATATATATATATATTTATATATATATGAATATGGTTTTCAAAACTATTGATCGAATAAGGTTTATTCGATACCTTTATTTTACTTAATTGAATATTACTTGAATATTCATCCGAGGACTTATGACTCCTTTTATTTTATTAATCGAATATTATTTCGAATATTCATTCGAGGGCTTATGACTCAGTTTATTTTATTATTTGAATATTATTTGAATATTCATTCGAGGGCTTATGACTCATTTTATTTTATTATTTGAATATTCATTCGAGAGCTTATGACTCAGTTTATTTTATTATTTGAATATCATTTGAGTATTCATTCGAGGGCTTATGACTCAGTTTATATTATTTAATGAATATTATTTGAATATTCATTTGAGGATCTATGACTCCGATTATTTGCTAAGATATTTTCTTTATTTTATTAAAGAATAAGGTGTCGATAATCAAACTTATTTTTGATTATTCAAATAAAGATAGTACTTTCTTATAAGTATATCTTTGGTTATTTAATACTCATTTCAAGTATAAGTTTTCCAACTTCTACCTCAATTATTCTTTATGGGAATATTATTTAAATAATAATATTCAGATATTTCTTTTTATATTGAGACTGATTTACTTTATTAAATCAGCATTATTCCAAACACTCTTTAAAGTATTTTCGAGTCTTTAAAATGATTTTCAAAAGTTAGAGCGGATCCCAAAACTCATTTTTTATATATTTAAGATCTTCCTTTTAAAAAGGGGATTTAAATACTCGCTCAAAACCAGAGGGATCCGGCTCTGTGGTGTATTTTATATTCGTAACAAGGTTGCAGTTTTGGTAAATGAATTGATTACTTACCCAAAGTTCGGGAAGTAAGTCCATCTATCGAGTCGGCATAAGCAACATGGGCTCAGTGGGCGTCCATGATAGTGTAAGTGGCTCAGTGGGAGTCCATCAAATGCGTAAGTTGCTGAGTGGCAGTTCAGCATAAGGTCCTATTGCGACCAGGGTGATGACCAGTGGGAAATTCGTCCATCTACTAGTAGAAAAGGTTACTTATTGGTATATTTGCCTGATCAGCATGATATCAGGTTTATGCCAAGGTTTTCTCCTTTCCAAATTCATTGGATATTGCAACTCTGTTTATAATTTTCATAACAGAGGTTTTCAAGGAGTGTAAGAAATGTATATATATAGGTGTATATATATATCGAGACTTAATGAAGTATCTCGTAACTTCATTATTTATAATGATATTCAAAGATTGAATATATTCAAATCTTGTCTTGTAGTCTCATCTATGTGATGAACTTTTGAACTGATTATAACTTGAACGGTGGTAGTTCAAGTAATATTTGGAAAAGATATAAGTATATTGGGGTATCTTGTAACTTCATATTTTCAACTTATATCTAGTTAATGATTATCTTATGCATATCAAAGATTTTTAGAAAAACGTTGAGACAAGGGTAGATATATGAGATCACCTTGCAACGATATTTTTATACAATTATAAACTGGAACTCTGTGTATATTATGCATGGAAGAGGACTTCCAAGATTTTGAAAAGTATATATGTATATATACTGAATATTTTGCGACTTCATCGCATTAAGATATCAAACTTGGTTCATTTCTTTTGACCAAGACTTTCATGAGTACTATGAGAAGGCTCATATATTGTTAATCATTATACATATTATTTTGGTGGGCTTGCTGCTCACCCTTGCTTTCTTCTTTCATCACATAACAACAGATAGAAAAGATGAACATGACCAAGCTCCCGATTCGCAAGCGGTTAGAAAATGTTCTGCAGTCTTCTGAAAGCGTTGATGCCGTCGTAGCTGAGGTAGGAGCTACCAATAGGCTAGGTTTTCAACTATTGATGAACCAGACTTATGTATAATATGAATTGTAATAATGGCAAGGAATATGTAAATTTATTCAGAACCTTTTTAAGGTGTAACGGTTTATAATTGTGGAATATAAGGACTTGTGTTATTTTTTTGAGTGTTCATCTCTGAGACTATAACTTGTGGTGTGTGTGTTTATTGTGGGGTCACAGTACAGAGTAGTTGATTATTTATTAAGATTGGGTGTTATTAAGGGAAATGGAACTCGTGACAACCCGGATCCCCGACCCCGGATTTGGGGGTGTTACAGAAGTGGTATCAGAGCCAAGCGTTATAAACCTCAGAGATGATGTGACGTTAAGATAATAAGTTCACTAAGATAATAAGAACTCTTGCCAAGTTCATAGTCGGGCTACCTAACGTAGCACTGACGGTTAAAACCCTTACGAGAACCCTTATAAGTATCGTGATAGTATCATAGTTCATTCTCGTATATGGTAGCGGGACTCCGAACCCTGAGGTTGAGGAACAACAACGTGATGATGTTTTATTACTTATTGGAGATTAGATTGTGGATCCGATGGAGCGTCCTAATGCAGGACCGGATAATGTTGATATTGAGGATATAGCGGTTGAGGACGTTGTCCTAGAAGGGATAGTTGCTGAGGAGGATCCCATGGAGGATCCTGACAAGAATGAATAAAGGACCACTGAGGAATTGATAACCATGGTTAGGGCAACTACCAGAGGTAGGATTGGCCGGTCACTACCAGAGGTTCGTTCAAGTTTGTAAAGATAGTAGCCCCCTTTAACGCGGCTTACTCGTAAGACTGAGAAGTTCTAATGGACAGAAAAATGCGAGAACAGCTTTCAAGAACTGAAACAAAGGTTGGCGACGGCACCGGATGGAAAAGAAGATTTTGTGATTTGTACTGACGCTTCGTATAAGAAATTAGGGTGCTCTTATACAGCACAACAAGGTACTCGCGTACACGTCAAGACAATCGAGGTAATATGAAATTCGATATCCCCACCCATGAGTTTGGGCTCGTGGCAATAGTTTTGCCCTAAATATTGGAGGCACTACTGGTATGAATAGAAGTGCGAGATTTACACAAACCATAAGTGCTCTAGTACATTTTCACGCGGAAAGAGCTCAACATACGCCAGAGGAGACGGTTAGAGCTAATCAAGAATGATGAGTGGGAGATTCTTTATCATTCGGGGAAAGCCAATGTGGTGGCTGATACCCTTAGTAAAAAGGAGAGACTCAAGATTGTAATGTCTTTGGGAGAATTTATAAGAGATTTTGAGAAATTGGAAATAGAAGTGAAAGTAACCGGAGCCGGTACCGAAAAGCTGTTTGAGATTGCAATACAGCCCGAATTATTGGAAAAGAACAGATTATGCCAGAAAAAGTGATGAATGAAGGAAGAGAGCCAACAAATAGATAAGAGATTAATACCGAGAAAGATGATAAGGAAATAATGAGGTATTCCTACAGAATTTGGGTTCCAAATGTTCAAGAGCTTAAAGATGAGATCTTAGATGAAAGCTAGTTTGAGGAATAAAATTTAGAGCAAACCCTGAACGTGATAGTCAGGGAGGTCGCCATCAAGATAGAAGGAACCCATAACATGACGAAGTGGAAAATGAGGATTTAAAATATGTAGGATGACCCCGATTATGGGGAGGAGGAGGGAATGTTCAGACTAAGGAAACAGAAGGTCAAGTAAGGACAGGAGACTCAAGACGGTACTCCTATACGACAATTCATGGACCTGTCTGAAAAGAACTTAGACTATTATCCCCAACCACCACCTTGAGGAAACAATGTAGTGGGAAATTCTTTCAGGACCTTTAAGTCGCTAAGCTCTCAGAGTTCCAAGGAACAAGCTGACCCAGCCGAGGTAAGAGCCTGGCTAAAGGAAATAGAGGAATCATTTGAGATTCTGAATGATTGACGAATCACAAAAGACTGTTTTTGTCACTTACCCTCCTAAGAGAGAGACCACCCGCTGGTGAAAGGCCAAGGAAGGCACGGAGCAAGAGATTATAATAAACTGATTTAAGTTCAGTCAATTGTTTTCAGGAAAGTACTTCCCAAGGTTATGGAGATAGTGTAAAAGCTTTAGAGCCAGAACAAAGGAAGACGAGTATGATGAATTATGAAGCTAAGTTGTAAAAGTTGTCAAGATTCGTTCTAAGGACACGAATCCAGAATGACGGGATATTTGAAATCAATGCTTATGTTGTGTTGGTTCATGAAATAACGATAGGAGAAAGGAAATTAAAAAGAAACTGAAGTGGAAAGGAATATAAAGGCAATAGAGTTTGAGGAATGATAAAGGAATTGGGTATGAGGAAACCCTAAAGACTCGTAGCAATAGAAATAGAAAAGTATGTAATCGTCAGGATGAGGGTGATTCACCATGAGTTAAAATTGCTGGGTGAAGGCATAAGAGATACATATATTTTATCCCTAGTAAGTTGGGAGGATTTAAGGAAACCTTGAGATAGTTCGAAGGATAAATAATAAGACGCGGATAGACTAAGGAGACAAGAAAGTAAGAAAGTAGGAAAATTGGATGAAGGAAGTGACCTTCAAGAATGTGAAATGTAAGAGCGGTGGCTCGATACCCAGAAAGGGAGACGCTAGGTATGAGAGATATCCCAACCTTGAGGTGACTGTTGAGATAAACAACAAAAGTAAACAAGGAATTATTAAGAAGAAGTTCACGTTGAACACGACCAATATCTTCCAGAACATCCTTATTATCGTTACCAAATTAGGCAAGAAAAGCGGATAACCGTTGTTATCTTTTGGAGGCCATATTGATTGACCTCATTTTGAATACAGATGTTATTGTGAAAATTCGGCATATACTATTGAGGTGAGAATGATTGAATAAGACACCCTTATCAAGGATATATGACTTGATTTATCCATGGAAGGATGCATGTACCTTTTTAAAGGTGGAATTAAGGATAGAACATCGGTAACTTAAAATGAATCCTAGGGGAATGCATAAAGGTTGGCATTTCACCTTTAATAGGGATAGTATGAGTTTTGACAGTATGAATTGGAAAGGATTAAGGTAATAACAACCTTTAAGAATCAGTGGAGAAATTCTTCAGAAGTATATAGACAATGATTCTGGTATTAATAAATGGTATCTTGATATGCCCTGTATCTAGGGAATACAGGAGGAACGATTCAAGGATAACCTTAGAGGTTTTACAAGGAGAAAGGTAATATTCAAAATTCTCAAGAATAGAAATGTTGATAAAGGAAATATGACGTAATTATAATGATGCCAAGTGGGGCACGTGTTAAACCACGAGAAAGTATGGATCGAACCAGTAAAGGTCGAAATTGTTCAGGGCAATTAGGGCCTAGGATAAAAGATGTTCTAAGTATGATTGAGAGTCCGTCGTGACAGTGATTAACCTCTAAAGACTGAGGCAATAACTTATGGAAAAATGGTGATATTTTTTTTACTCATCAGATTTTAAGGAAAACATCTTCACAAAATCAGTGATTGAAATAAGGTAGAAAATTTATTTGGAGGTGGTTAAAATGACATTGACTGTAAGGAAATTTTATTATGGCCAAAGAGGTGGCCGACACTTTAAAGGTAAGAGGATAATTATAGGCGCTTATGCCAAAGGAATACAGTGATGATGGTTAAAGCTGTGAAGGTTGTATTATGGTTTGGAAGATTGACATTCCTTCTGATGACTGTGCAATACTCAACCGTAATAGTAGTTGGGTAAAGGTTTAATTCATGTAATCGCCATTAGTGGGTTATCTATCTTAGAAGGTCCTATCTTGAGAATAAGCCAGGACCATATTTCAAAAAGGACCAAACAAACCTTTGAGTTAAGTCTTCTATTGAAGGCATATGATTAAGAATGGTATTAACCTGCTATCGGTGCTTTGATTGAAACTCTTCTGCAATTTTATATGCTTCATGTCATGTATGTATGTCAGGATCAGGAGTGTTCTTCATGAATTATGAATGGTGATTATGTTAACTCCTTAGAAGAATTCTATACTACATGTATGGACTCCGTATGGTTAGATATTAAGATTTCATGGAAAGTGAATGACGGCAGTAAGTCAGTGGTGGACCATAGTAGTGCATCAATGATTCTGCGAGTAATGAGTCGATTACAACCATGAGAGTTGTATTGGAATGGATGTTGAGATTAAGTACCACTAATCGGGTCATGGTGATGTATAAGTTATCATTGAATAGACTAATTAGGTAGATTATTTACCTATTGAATATTTATTCCTCCTTATCAATTGAGGGTCGTATGACTATACGAGGAAGGTTGCGATGCAAGCATAGAATTCTAGTAACGATGATGTCTAGAATGAGATCCCAGATTTGATTTTCAATGTCGAGGGAGTTTCAAAGGTGATTGTGTATAAGCTCGAGGAAGAGCATGGGTCCATAGAATGATGGACGGGATAGCGAAAATATTTAGGCATGTGAAATACGATGCTATAATACTTGATGTTGATATAAATACATATATGTTTTGTTCTCCTATGACAAACCTCTATAGTTCAGAGGTAGATTCCAAGCCAGATATTTTATGGCAATACTTTTTTTCATATATACAATTCTCTTCAGTTCGTTCTTTTCTCTTCTTTTCATTTCATGTAAGCTGAGAAGAACAACCCTTCCAGAAGGGGAGGTATTGCCGAATGACTATCTATCTTTGTGATAGAAGCCTAGTAGGATACCACATGTTGTTTAATTGCTTGTCAAGTACTAAAGGCTAGCCACCTTCTGTACTAACTATGCAATAGAACAAGTGTTCATGATCATAGTGATCTCTCAACAAATTCCTTTACTTCTATATGATTGATCAAACTTTGGGAAATAGAAACATCTGAAAAAGGAGTAGTAAAGTTATGGTGGTATTCAGAATGGAAGCACATTCGTGATACTAAGGTTGACGTGGTTATTAAAAGGTTATAGAACGCTAACAAGCAAAAGTATAACCAGTATAATATTAGGAACGGAAGGTAGTAGCGATTACAAGCTGGAAAAGAATAGGTATTAAGAAGCAAAAGCTCTAATGCTAAAAGCTATAATAAGATTCTGTGCAATAGACTTGAAAGAATTTGGAATGATCACTTAACACGGATTAAGTTTTCTTACGATAATAGATCACATGTCATTATCGAGATGTCGCCTTATGAGATCCTTGAGGGAAGACAATGTCGATCTCCCTTATGTTAGGATGAAGTTGTAGAGCGCAAGATGTTCGGACCCGCAGTAGCCCAAAGGGCCATGGATATAATAGATCTAATCAGAGGACGGCTGGTAGTAACCCAAGATGGACATAAGAGGTATGCTGATTTGACTCGAAAGGACAAAGAGTATAAAATAGGGGACCTAGAAATGTTATAGGTATCCCTTGGAAATGATTGATGAGGTTCGGAAAGAAAGGAAAGCTAATTCCACAAATTGTTGGACCCTTGGATATATTAAGACGTTTTGAGAAGTTAGCATATGAGCTAGCCCTACCCCCGAACATGTAGTAAGTTCATAGCGTGTTCCACATATCAATGTTAAGGAAGTGTAATTCGGATGCCAGACAAATAAGGGCATATGAGTGCATAGACATGCAACCAGACGTAACCTATATGGAGCAACCAGGAAGGGTTATAGAGTGAAAAGGAACAAGTGCTTAGGAGAAGGATTATCAAACTAGGCAGAGTTTGGTGGTAGGACCACAATGTGGGAAAATTTACTCGAGAGTTAGAAAGTGTAATGCTAAGAGAGTATCCCATTCATTTTCTATCTGATTCCGGGACGGAATCCTTTTAAGGAGGGGAGACTGTAATAACCCCAATTTTTGGAAATTTTTGAAACCCTTATGAATAGTGTTTTTGCTGAATGAGAAAACTTTTCATGCCACACTATGTAGGGGTTCTGTTATGGATATTCTAAGATCGTATTAGTATTCCATAAAGTAAATAAGTGTATGTAAAGATCGTCAGAATCCAATTTCGAACACTTTGATTTTTCTCGAAAATCCACCAGATACCGAAAGAATTGAGTATAAGGTAACATGATTAAAGGGATTTAAATTCAAGGATTATAAGAGAGGATTATAAAAAGGAATATAATGTATTGAGAAAGGTTAAGGGAACCCAAGTAATAAGATCCCGGGTATGATCCCTCAAATGATCAACGAGAAAGAGAGTTAAGCGAACCGTAAAACAAATAAACGTCCAAGGGGCAAGCACATGCAAGTAACATGAGAAGGAAGCTTCTAATATAAGCTAAAACATGTGGTTAGAAGCAAGGTGACATCATCACACCACAAGAATGAGACATGTGGCAAAGTAGTGATGCAAGCAATGACATAAGCAAGTGAAAAGAAGAGATTTAGCCAATAATTAACCACAACCATGCATTCTTTGCACAAATATCAAGGCAAGACAAGCAAGCAAAAGCTCTCCCTCATTTCTTTCTTCTTCCATTCGGCCTTTTCAAGAAATGAAGAAATAGATTTTCAAAACTCAAGTTCTAGGCCATGGAAAATTACAAGGTTTGTTTCCTTGGATCCTATATTTCATAACTTAGTTATACCATGAGTTTAAGATCAAGATTCCATGGTTTGCATAGCTAATCCACTCATCAAAGATGATGATGAATAGTAGTGAATAGTAACTTACTTTGATTTTCTTGATTTTCATGAAAGCTTAAGGTTGATTAAGCATAGATCAAGGTTCCTAGAGGCTTGTTAGTGACTACCCACTCTCCAAGGAAGGTATAAACTCTTGAACCCTTAGTTTTAAGTTTGGTTTGTTTGGATGATAATAGTGCTTAGATGAATTGGTTTAGTTTGATGTTGATGGATGTTGGATTGTTGTTGAATTGGTGATGATTTGGTGTAGTTTAAACTTTGGAAATCGTTAGGTTATAGCCGTCGTAATGCCCGATTTTCTATAAACTGTTTTGTGATTAACTGTTGGACCCGAACACCCACTTCTATAAACTAACCACTTCCATGCTTAGATAGGTTATGTTTCAAGCTTCGTTTTGATATGTGGTTTGCTTGAATCCGATGTACGGTTTAGGAGAAACAACCGTTTTAAGTAACGGTGTTTCGCGACCCTCGCCTTACTTTGAAACATAGGTTAAAGACCTTAAATGACTAATTGGAGTATGAAACATTTATGTAAAGTGTAATAGGCAGTTGGTAAGACACTCACGAAGGAATCGCCTTAAAACTCGTAATGGTTAATTTATTAAAAATGGTGGAGCCGAGGGTACTCGAGTGACTTAAGAGAATCAGTAAGCGCAAACCGAGCGTTAGAGTCTAATTTGGTTAAAGTATAGATTTACAATTGACTTCGGTTTAATTCCAACTTATATGTTGTTTATAGGTTACCAGACTCGTCCCGAGCCATTTGTAACCCCCAGTCGCTCAGGAAAGTTTTCTACCCGTTATACTGTTGTTGTGATGTAAATATATGTATATGCATTATCTTGTGATAAGTGCATGATTGTTATTAGCAATTTTTGTGATATATTGGAGCATGCTGATATGGTATATATGCATGTCTGTTTCGTAATCTGGTTATCTATCTGTTGATTTCAATGCTTATAGTTGCATAATACCTATGCTAGAAATAAGCAGTAGTTGCGTATACCCTTAGTATAGGGGACCCAAAGGTGAATATATTTCTAAACCGGGAGTCAATGTTCCCGAGTATATTATATATATATATATTTATATATATATGGATATGGTTTTCAAAACTATTGATCGAATAAGGTTTATTCGATACCTTTATTTTACTTAATTGAATATTACTTGAATATTCATCCGAGGACTTATGACTCCTTTTATTTTATTAATCGAATATTATTTCGAATATTCATTCGAGGGCTTATGACTCAGTTTATTTTATTATTTGAATATTATTTGAATATTCATTCGAGGGCTTATGACTCATTTTATTTTATTATTTGAATATTCATTCGAGAGCTTATGACTCAGTTTATTTTATTATTTGAATATCATTTGAGTATTCATTCGAGGGCTTATGACTCAGTTTATATTATTTAATGAATAATATTTCTAAGATATTTTCTTTATTTTATTAAAGAATAAGGTGTCGATAATCAAACTTATTTTTGATTATTCAAATAAAGATAGTACTTTCGTATAAGTATATCTTTGGTTATTTAATACTCATTTCAAGTATAAGTTTTCCAACTTCTACCTCAATTATTCTTTATGGGAATATTATTTAAATAATAATATTCAGATATTTCTTTTTATATTGAGACTGATTTACTTTATTAAATCAGCATTATTCCAAACACTCTTTAAAGTGTTTTCGAGTCTTTAAAATGATTTTCAAAAGTTAGAGCGGATCCCAAAACTCATTTTTTATATATTTAAGATCTTCCTTTTAAAAAGGGGATTTAAATACTCGCTCAAAACCAGAGGGATCCGGCTCTGTGGTGTATTTTATATTCGCAACAAGGTTGCAGTTTTGGTAAATGAATTGATTACTTACCCAAAGTTCGGGAAGTAAGTCCATCTATCGAGTCGGCATAAGCAACATGGGCTCAGTGGGCGTCCATGATAGTGTAAGTGGCTCAGTGGGAGTCCATCAAATGCGTAAGTGGCTGAGTGGCAGTTCATCATAAGGTCCTATTGCGACCAGGGTGATGACCAGTGGAGAATTCGTCCATCTACTAGTAGAAAAGGTTACTTATTGGTATCTTTGCCTGATCAGCAAGATATCAGGTTTATGCCAAGGTTTTCTCCTTTCCAAATTCATTGGATATTGCAACTCTGTTTATAATTTTCATAACAGAGGTTTTCAAGGAGTGTAAGAAATGTATATATATAGGTGTATATATATATCGGGACTTAATGAAGTATCTCGTAACTTCATTATTTATAATGATATTCAAAGATTGAATCTATTCAAATCTTGTCTTGTAGTCTCATCTATGTGATGAACTTTTGAACTGATTATAACTTGAACGGTGGTAGTTCAAGTAATATTTGGAAAAGATATAAGTATATTGGGGTATCTTGTAACTTCATATTTTCAACTTATATCTAGTTAATGATTATCTTATGCATATCAAAGATTTTTAGAAAAACGTTGAGACAAGGGTAGATATATGAGATCACCTTGCAACGATATTTTTATACAATTATAAACTGGAACTCTGTGTATATTATGCATGGAAGAGGACTTCCAAGATTTTGAAAAGTATATATGTATATATACTGAATATTTTGCGACTTCATCGCATTAAGATATCAAACTTGGTTCATTTCTTTTGACCAAGACTTTCATGAGTACTATGAGAAGGCTCATATATTGTTAATCATTATACATATTATTTTGGTGGGCTTGCTGCTCACCCTTGCTTTCTTCTTTCATCACACAACAACAGATAGAAAAGATGAACAGGACCAAGCTCCCGATTCGCAAGCGGTTAAAAAACGTTCCGCAGTCTTCTGAAAGCGTTGATGCCGCCGTAGCTGAGGTAGGAGCTACCAATAGGCTAGGTTTTCAACTATTGATGAACCAGACTTATGTATAATATGAATTGTAATAATGGCAAGGAATATGTAAATTTATTCAGAACCTTTTTAAGGTGTAACGGTTTATAATTGTGGAATATAAGGACTTGTGTTATTTTTTTGAGTGTTCATCTCTGAGACTATAACTTGTGGTGTGTGTGTTTATTGTGGGGTCACAGTACAGAGTAGTTGATTATTTATTAAGATTGGGTGTTATTAAGGGAAATGGAACTCATGACAACCCGGATCCCCGACCCCGAATTTGGGGGTGTTACAGAAGTGGTATCAGAGCCAAGCGTTATAAACCTCAGAGATGATGTGACGTTAAGATAATAAGTTCACTAAGATAATAAGAACTCTTGCCAAGTTCATAGTCGGGCTACCTAACGTAGCACTGACAGTTAAAACCCTTACGAGAACCCTTATAAGTATCGTGATAGTATCATAGTTCGTTCTCGTATATGGTAGCGGGACTCCGAACCCTGAGGTTGAGGAACAACAACGCGATGATGTTTTATTACTTATTGGAGATTAGATTGTGGATCCGATGGAGCGTCCTAATGCAGGACCGGATAATGTTGATATTGAGGATATAGCGGTTGAGGATGTTGTCCTAGAAGGGATAGTTGCTGAGGAGGATCCCATGGAGGATCCTGACAAGAATGAATAAAGGACCACTGAGGAATTGATAACCATGGTTAGGGCAACTACCAGAGGTAGGATTGGCCGGTCACTACCAGAGGTTCGTTCAAGTTTGTAAAGATAGTAGCCCCCTTTAACGCGGCTTACTCGTAAGACTGAGAAGTTCGAATGGACAGAAAAATACGAGAACAGCTTTCAAGAACTGAAACTAAGGTTGGTGACGGCACCGGATGGAAAAGAAGATTTTGTGATTTGTATTGACGCTTCGTATAAGAAATTAGGGTGCTCTTATACAGCACAACAAGGTACTCGCGTACACGTCAAGACAATCGAGGTAATATGAAATTCGATATCCCCACCCATGAGCTTGGGCTCGTGGCAATAGTTTTGCCCTAAATATTGGAGGCACTACTGGTATGAATAGAAGTGCGAGATTTACATAAACCATAAGTGCTCTAGTACATTTTCACGCGGAAAGAGCTCAACATACGCCAGAGGAGACGGTTAGAGCTAATCAAGAATGATGAGTGGGAGATTCTTTATCATTCGGGGAAAGCCAATGTGGTGGCTGATACCCTTAGTAAAAAAGAGAGACTCAAGATTGTAATGTCTTTGGGAGAATTTATAAGAGATTTTGAGAAATTGGAAATAGAAGTGAAAGTAACCGGAGCCGGTACCGAAAAGCTGTTTGAGATTGCAATACAGCCCGAATTATTGGAAAAGAACAGATTATGCCAGAAAAAGTGATGAATGAAGGAAGAGAGCCAACAAATAGATAAGAGATTAATACCGAGAAAGATGATAAGGAAATAATGAGGTATTCCTACAGAATTTGGGTTCCAAATGTTCAAGAGCTTAAAGATGAGATCTTAGATGAAAGCTAGTTTGAGGAATAAAATTTAGAGCAAACCCTGAACGTGATAGTCAGGGAGGTCGCCATCAAGATAGAAGGAACCCATAACATGACGAAGTGGAAAATGAGGATTTAAAATATGTAGGATGACCCCGATTATGGGGAGGAGGAGGGAATGTTCAGACTAAGGAAACAGAAGGTCAAGTAAGGACAGGAGACTCAAGACGGTACTCCTATACGACAATTCATGGACCTGTCTGAAAAGAACTTAGACTATTATCCCCAACCACCACCTTGAGGAAACAATGTAGTGGGAAATTCTTTCAGGACCTTTAAGTCGCTAAGCTCTCAGAGTTCCAAGGAACAAGCTGACCCAGCCGAGGTAAGAGCCTGGCTAAAGGAAATAGAGGAATCATTTGAGATTCTGAATGATTGACGAATCACAAAAGACTGTTTTTGTCACTTACCCTCCTAAGAGAGAGACCACCCGCTGGTGAAAGGCCAAGGAAGGCACGGAGCAAGAGATTATAATAAACTGATTTAAGTTCAGTCAATTGTTTTCAGGAAAGTACTTCCCAAGGTTATGGAGATAGTGTAAAAGCTTTAGAGCCAGAACAAAGGAAGACGAGTATGATGAATTATGAAGCTAAGTTGTAAAAGTTGTCAAGATTCGTTCTAAGGACACGAATCCAGAATGACGGGATATTTGAAATCAATGCTTATGTTGTGTTGGTTCATGAAATAACGATAGGAGAAAGGAAATTAAAAAGAAACTGAAGTGGAAAGGAATATAAAGGCAATAGAGTTTGAGGAATGATAAAGGAATTGGGTATGAGGAAACCCTAAAGACTCGTAGCAATAGAAATAGAAAAGTATGTAATCGTCAGGATGAGGGTGATTCACCATGAGTTAAAATTGCTGGGTGAAGGCATAAGAGATACATATATTTTATCCCTAGTAAGTTGGGAGGATTTAAGGAAACCTTGAGATAGTTCGAAGGATAAATAATAAGACGCGGATAGACTAAGGAGACAAGAAAGTAAGAAAGTAGGAAAATTGGATGAAGGAAGTGACCTTCAAGAATGTGAAATGTAAGACCGGTGGCTCGATACCCAGAAAGGGAGACGCCAGGTATGAGAGATATCCCAACCTTGAGGTGACTGTTGAGATACACAACAAAAGTAA
The DNA here is from genome assembly GCF_009905375.1 of Apium graveolens. Lineage (NCBI taxonomy): Eukaryota > Viridiplantae > Streptophyta > Magnoliopsida > Apiales > Apiaceae > Apium > Apium graveolens. The sequence continues at coordinate 66,391,466 of NC_133647.1, forward strand.
ACAAGGAATTATTAAGAAGAAATTCACGTTGAACACGACCAATATCTTCCAGAACATCCTTGTTATCGTTACCAAATTAGGCAAGAAAAGCGGATAACCGTTGTTATCTTTTGGAGGCCATATTGATTGACCTCATTTTGAATACAGATGTTATTGTGAAAATTCGGCATATACTATCGAGGTGGGAATGATTGAATAAGACACCCTTATCAAGGATATATGACTTGATTTATCCATGGAAGGATGCATGTACCTTTTTAAAGGTGAAATTAAGGATAGAACATCGGTAACTTAAAATGAATCCTAGGGGAATGCATAAAGGTTGGCATTTCACCCTTAATAGGGATAATATGAGTTTTGACAGTATGAATTGGAAAGGATTAAGGTAATAACAACCTTTAAGAATCAGTGGAGAAATTCTTCAGAAGTATATAGATAATGATTCTGGTATTAATAAATGGTATCTTGATATGCCCTGTATCTAGGGAATACAGGAGGAACGATTCAAGGATAACCTTAGAGGTTTTACAAGGAGAAAGGTAATATTCAAAATTCTCAAGAATAGAAATGTTGATAAAGGAAATATGACGTAATTATAATGATGCCAAGTGGGGCACGTGTTAAACCACGAGAAAGTATGGATCGAACCAGTAAAGGTCGAAATTGTTCAGGGCAATTAGGGCCTAGGATAAAAGATGTTCTAAGTATGATTGAGAGTCCGTCGTGACAGTGATTAACCTCTAAAGACTGAGGCAATAACTTATGGAAAAATGGTGATATTTTTTTTACTCATCAGATTTTAAGGAAAACATCTTCATAAAATCAGTGATTGAAATAAGGTAGAAAATTTATTTGGAGGTGGTTAAAATGACATTGACTGTAAGGAAATTTTACTATGGCCAAAGAGGTGGCCGACACTTTAAAGGTAAGAGGATAATTATAGGCGCTTGTGCCAAAGGAATACAGTGATGATGGTTAAAGCTGTGAAGGTTGTATTATGGTTTGGAAGATTGACATTCCTTCTGATGACTGTGCAATACTCAACCGTAATAGTAGTTGGGTAAAGGTTTAATTCGTGTAATCGCCATTAGCGGGCTATCTATCTTAGAAGGTCCTATCTTGAGAATAAGCCAGGACCATATTTCAAAAAGGACCAAACAAACCTTTGAGTTAAGTCTTCTATTGAAGGCATATGATTAAGAATGGTATTAACCTGCTATCGGTGCTTTGATTGAAACTCTTCTGCAATTTTATATGCTTCATGTCATGTATGTATGTCAGGATCAGGAGTGTTCTTCATGAATTATGAATGGTGATTATGTTAACTCCTTAGAAGAATTCTATACTACATGTATGGACTCCGTATGGTTAGATATTAAGATTTCATGGAAAGTGAATGACGGCAATAAGTCAGTGGTGGACCATAGTAGTGCAGCAATGATTCTGCGAGTAATGAGTCGATTACAACCATGAGAGTTGTATTGGAATGGATGTTGAGATTAAGTACCACTAATCGGGTCATGGTGATGTATAAGTTATCATTGAATAGACTAATTAGGTAGATTATTTACCTATTGAATATTTATTCCTCCTTATCAATTGAGGGTCGTATGACTATACGAGGAAGGTTGCGATGCAAGCATAGAATTCTAGTAACAATGATGTCTAGAATGAGATCCCAAATTCGATTTTCAATGTCGAGGGAGTTTCAAAGGTGATTGTGTATAAGCTCGAGGAAGAGCATGGGTCCATAGAATGATGGACGGGATAGCGAAAATATTTAGGCATGTGAAATACGATGCTATAATACTTGATGTTGATATAAATACATATATGTTTTGTTCTCCTATGACAAACCTCTATAGTTCAGAGGTAGATTCCAAGCCAGATATTTTATGGCAATACTTTTTTTCATATATACAATTCTCTTCAGTTCGTTCTTTTCTCTTCTTTTCATTTCATGTAAGCTGAGAAGAACAACCCTTCCAGAAGGGGAGGTATTGCCGAATGACTATCTATCTTTGTGATAAAAGCCTAGTAGGATACCACATGTTGTTTAATTGCTTGTCAAGTACTAAAGGCTGGCCACCTTCTGTACTAACTATGCAATAGAACAAGTGTTCATGATCATAGTGATCTCTCAACAAATTCCTTTACTTCTATATGATTGATCAAACTTTGGGAAATAGAAACATCTGAAAAAGGAGTAGTAAAGTTATGGTGGTATTAAGAATGGAAGCACATTCGTGATACTAAGGTTGACGTGGTTATTAAAAGGTTATAGAACGCTAACAAGCAAAAGTATAACCAGTATAATATTAGGAACGGAAGGTAGTAGCGATTACAAGCTGGAAAAGAATAGGTATTAAGAAGCAAAAGCTCTAATGCTAAAAGCTATAATAAGAGTCTGTGCAATAGACTTGAAAGAATTTGGAATGATCACTTAACACGGATTAAGTTTTCTTATGACAATAGATCATATGTCATTATCGAGATGTCGCCTTATGAGATCCTTGAGGGAAGACAATGTCGATCTCCCTTATGTTAGGATGAAGTTGTAGAGCGCAAGATGCTCGGACCCGCAGTAGCCCAAAGGGCCATGGATATAATAGATCTAATCAGAGGACGGCTGGTAGTAACCCAAGATGGACATAAGAGGTATGCTGATTTGACTCGAAAGGACAAAGAGTATGAAATAGGGGACCTAGAAATGTTATAGGTATCCCTTGGAAATGATTGATGAGGTTCGGAAAGAAAGGAAAGCTAATTCCACAAATTGTTGGACCCTTGGATATATTAAGACGTTTTGGGAAGTTAGCATATGAGCTAGCCCTACCCCCGAACATGTAGTAAGTTCATAGCGTGTTCCACATATCAATGTTATGGAAGTGTAATTCGGATGCCAGATAAATAGGGGCATATGAGTGCATAGACATGCAACCAGACGTAACCTATATGGAGCAACTAGGAAGGGTTATAGAGTGAAAAGGAACAAGTGCTTAGGAGAAGGATTATCAAACTAGGCAGAGTTTGGTGGTAGGACCACAATGTGGGAAAATTTACTCGAGAGTTAGAAAGTGTAATGCTAAGAGAGTATCCCTATTCATTTTCTATCTGATTCTGGGACGGAATCCTTTTAAGGAGGGGAGACTGTAATAACCCCAATTTTTGGAAATTTTTGAAACCCTTATGAATAGTGTTTTTGCTGAATGAGAAAACTTTTCATGCCACACTATGTAGGGGTTCTGTTATGGATATTCTAAGATCGTATTAGTATTCCATAAAGTAAATAAGTGTATGTAAAAATCGTCAGAATCCAATTCCGAACACTTTGATTTTTCTCGAAAATCCACCAGATACCGAAAGAATTGAGTATAAGGTAACATGATTAAAGGGATTTAAATTCAAGGATTATAAGAGAGGATTATAAAAAGGAATATAATGTATTGAGAAAGGTTAAGGGAACCCAAGTAATAAGATCCCGGGTATGATCCCTCAAATGATCAACGAGAAAGAGAGTTAAGCGAACCGTAAAACAAATAAACGTCCAAGGGGCAAGCACATGCAAGTAACATGAGAAGGAAGCTTCTAATATAAGCTAAAACATGTGGTTAGAAGCAAGGTGACATCATCACACCACAAGAATGAGACATGTGGCAAAGTAGTGATGCAAGCAATGACATAAGCAAGTGAAAAGAAGATATTTAGCCAATAATTAACCACAACCATGCATTCTTTGCACAAATATCAAGGCAAGACAAGCAAGCAAAAGCTCTCCCCCATTTCTTTCTTCTTCCATTCGGCCTTTTCAAGAAATGAAGAAATAGATTTTCAAAACTCAAGTTCTAGGCCATGGAAAATTACAAGGTTTGTTTCCTTGGATCCTATATTTCATAACTTAGTTATACCATGAGTTTAAGATCAAGATTCCATGGTTTGCATAGCTAATCCACTCATCAAAGATGATGATGAATAGTAGTGAATAGTAACTTACTTTGATTTTCTTAATTTTCATGAAAGCTTAAGGTTGATTAAGCATAGATCAAGGTTCCTAGAGGCTTGTTAGTGACTACCCACTCTCCAAGGAAGGTATAAACTCTTGAACCCTTAGTTTTAAGTTTGGTTTGTTTGGATGATAATAGTGCTTAGATGAATGGGTTTAGTTTGATGTTGATGGATGTTGGATTGTTGTTGAATTGGTGATGATTTGGTGTAGTTTAAACTTTGGAAATCGTTAGGTTATAGCCGTCGTAATGCCCGATTTTCTATAAACTGTTTTGTGATTAACTGTTGGACCCGAACACCCACTTCTATAAACTAACCACTTCCATGCTTAGATAGGTTATGTTTCAAGCTTCGTTTTGATATGTGGTTTGCTTGAATCCGATGTACGGTTTAGGAGAAACAACCGTTTTAAGTAACGGTGTTTCGCGAACGAACCTTTACCCCTCGCCTTACTTGGAAACATAGGTTAAAGACCTTAAATGACAAATTGGAGTATGAAACATTTATGTAAAGTGTAATAGGCAGTTGGTAAGACACTCGCGAAGGAATCGCCTTAAAACTCGTAATGGTTAATTTATTAAAAATGGTGGAGCCGAGGGTACTCGAGTGACTTAAGAGAATCAGTAAGCGCAAACCGAGCGTTAGAGTCTAATTTGGTTAAAGTATAGATTTATAAGTGACTTCGGTTTAATTCCAACTTATATGTTGTTTATAGGTTACCAGACTCGTCCCGAGCCATTTGTAACCCCCAGTCGCTCAGGAAAGTTTTCTACCCGTTATACTGTTGTTGTGATGTAAATATATGTATATGCATTATCTTGTGATAAGTGCATGATTGTTATTAGCAATTTTTGTGATATATTGGAGCATGCTGATATGGTATATATGCATGTCTGTTTCGTAATCTGGTTATCTATCTGTTGATTTCAATGCTTATAGTTGCATAATACCTATGCTAGAAATAAGCAGTAGTTGCGTATACCCTTAGTATAGGGGACCCAAAGGTGAATATATTTCTAAACCGGGAGTCGATGTTCCCGAGTATATTATATATATATATATTTATATATATATGGATATGGTTTTCAAAACTATTGATCGAATAAGGTTTATTCGATACCTTTATTTTACTTAATTGAATATTACTTGAATATTCATCCGAGGACTTATGACACCTTTTATTTTATTAATCGAATATTATTTCGAATATTCATTCGAGGGCTTATGACTCAGTTTATTTTATTATTTGAATATTATTTGAATATTCATTCGAGGGCTTATGACTCATTTTATTTTATTATTTGAATATTCATTCGAGAGCTTATGACTCAGTTTATTTTATTATTTGAATATCATTCGAGTATTCATTCGAGGGCTTATGACTCAGTTTATATTATTTAATGAATATTATTTGAATATTCATTTGAGGATCTATGACTCCGATTATTTTCTAAGATATTTTCTTTATTTTATTAAAGAATAAGGTGTCGATAATCAAACTTATTTTTGATTATTCAAATAAAGATAGTACTTTCGTATAAGTATATCTTTGGTTATTTAATACTCATTTCAAGTATAAGTTTTCCAACTTCTACCTCAATTATTCTTTATGGGAATTTTATTTAAATAATAATATTCAGATATTTCTTTTTATATTGAGACTGATTTACTTTATTAAATCAGCATTATTCCAAACACTCTTTAAAGTGTTTTCGAGTCTTTAAAATGATTTTCAAAAGTTAGAGTGGATCCCAAAACTCATTTTTTATATATTTAAGATCTTCCTTTTAAAAAGGGGATTTAAATACTCGCTCAAAACCAGAGGGATCCGGCTCTGTGGTGTATTTTATATTCGCAACAAGGTTGCAGTTTTGGTAAATGAATTGATTACTTACCCAAAGTTCGGGAAGTAAGTCCATCTATCGAGTCGGCATAAGCAACATGGGCTCAGTGGGCGTCCATGATAGTGTAAGTGGCTCAGTGGGAGTCCATCAAATGCGTAAGTGGCTGAGTGGCAGTTCAGCATAAGGTCCTATTGCGACCAGGGTGATGACCAGTGGGGAATTCGTCCATCTACTAGTAGAAAAGGTTACTTATTGGTATCTTTGCCTGATCAGCAAGATATCAGGTTTATGCCAAGGTTTTCTCCTTTCCAAATTCATTGGATATTGCAACTCTGTTTATAATTTTCATAATAGAGGTTTTCAAGGAGTGTAAGAAATGTATATATATAGGTGTATATATATATCAGGACTTAATGAAGTATCTCGTAACATCATTATTTATAATGATATTCAAAGATTGAATCTATTCAAATCTTGTCTTGTAGTCTCATCTATGTGATGAACTTTTGAACTGATTATAACTTGAACGGTGGTAGTTCAAGTAATATTTGGATAAGATATAAGTATATTGGGGTATCTTGTAACTTCATATTTTCAACTTATATCTAGTTAATGATTATCTTATGCATATCAAAGATTTTTAGAAAAACGTTGAGACAAGGGTAGATATATGAGATCACCTTGCAACGATATTTTTATACAATTATAAACTGGAACTCTGTGTATATTATGCATGGAAGAGGACTTCCAAGATTTTGAAAGGTATATATGTATATATACTGAATATTTTGCGACTTCATCGCATTAAGATATCAAACTTGGTTCATTTTTTTTTACCAAGACTTTCATGAGTACTATGAGAAGGCTCATATATTGTTAATCATTATACATATTATTTTGGTGGGCTTGCTGCTCACCCTTGCTTTCTTCTTTCATCACACAACAACAAATAGAAAAGATGAACAGGACCAAGCTCCCGATTCGCAAGCGGTTAGAAAACATTCCGCAGTCTTCTGAAAGCGTTGATGCCGCCGTAGCTGAGGTAGGAGCTACCAATAGGCTAGGTTTTCAACTATTGATGAACCAGACTTATGTATAATATGTATTGTAATAATGGCAAGGAATATGTAAATTTATTCAGAACCTTTTTAAGGTGTAACGGTTTATAATTGTGGAATATAAGGACTTGTGTTATTTTTTTGAGTGTTCATCTCTGAGACTATAACTTGTGGTGTGTGTGTTTATTGTGGGGTCACAGTACAGAGTAGTTGATTATTTATTAAGATTGGGTGTTATTAAGGGAAATGGAACTCGTGACAACCCGGATCCCCGAACCCGGATTTGGGGGTGTTACAGGCCACCCGATCCTCCACCCGAAGAGGGTGATCCTCCCGCTAACTAGGTATTCCTAAAATCCTTATTATTACCTTCAATGAGGACATTGAAAATTTTAAGTTTGGGGGTGATAATGTAAGGATTAGTTTGTGTGTGTCCATATAGATTCATGTAGCATGTTGTTGTATTTCATTCATAGTTTTGCATGATTGTTCATATAAGACATTTTTATTTATGTTTTTTTTGTGAGTTCATATAGTTACATGTGCATGCATATATCATGATCCCTTAGGTTGAGCTATTTCCGATTGATTAGTCGATGCTAATTTGAGTGTGGTGATGACGAATAGAGGGTTGCTTAAGTCTAGTGAATTGATTTGCAGGCCCAGAAAAAAAATTCACAAGTCTTATAGGTTGCTTTTGATCTAGATCATGATCATACTTGTTTATTTGTTGAGATTTAATCACTTGGTTATATTTAAAATTTTTTCTATTCTCGTAATGACGTAAAAACACTGAATTTTAAACTAGAGAAAAAAACTTAGATTTCATTGCTAGTTGTGAATAAGGCTAGGAGTCAAATGGCTAGTAGCCGGCTCATATTTTTATGAGTAGTCTAGGGTTGAATGAGATAGAGGGAAACACACTCATTCAGAAATCATTGAAAAAAGAAGAAAAAAAAGAAATGAAAAGAAAAAAGAGTATATGTTTATGCATAATTGACCAAGAGTGAGCTCTTTAATACTCTAGATATTAAGTTCTAGGAGACTTTGTGCCTAGTGAACTAAGGCTTTAACAGTCTGGGATCCACTGACCTAACGCTCGCTACATTGGTATTATTGTATAAGTTTTTTGGGACCTCACTCATTGCACGATCAAATAAGCATCTTTTTTTATGTGTTTAATAATAGCGTGAATCATTGTATAACTCTAGTAGGAAGGAGGTGTTGCGACTCAATATGTGTTTAACGTCTATTCTGTTTATAAACTTGTGATTGTCTTGATGAGAGATAATTATGGTTATTGATCTAGTTTCGAAAGTATATCTGTTAAGCATTCACACACGCACATTTCCGGTTTGTGAGTTGGTTTGTGAGATTTATTTAAACTCTGTTTTGAGTTATTGAATTCTTAGGGGCGTTGGCTTATTCTTTGTAAAGGAATAACTAGATTCTTTTACAATATCATTCTTAGAGCTTCGTGTAGACTATTATATCGCCAAATTTTGACAGAAGGAACTCAAGTTACAGAAGAAACAAGAAAAAGAACAAAAATCCAGAAGGTTAGGGCGGCCGCGCTACACTTTCTAGCGGCCGCGCTACTCTTTCTAGCGGCCGCGCCGGTTTGTTAGGAAGTCAGCGCGCCCGCGCTGTTTTGCAGGGCGGCCGCGCCGGTGTTTTTTTGCAGGATCCTGTTTTGACTACAATTCTGATACTTTGAAGCCCAGATCTGTTAGAAGCCTATAAATACTCAATAAAAAGACATTTTTAACAACAACAGAGACTAAGGAGAAGACTGCGAGAACACCTAGGAGCACAATTACAACAAAAGAGAAGAAAAGCTTATTTTTACTTTTGATTCTTTGATTGAGTTGCAATCTTGGATGCTAGTTTTCTTGTATGTTGAATCTATTACTCTTGATTACGAACTTTGATTATTTATTTAGTTTATAAAGACTTAGTTTATTATACCATGCTTTCATCAGAACCCACGGTGATGATGAGTTCGGTTATTAACTAATTGTTATCGTGAGGTTCTAACGGATTTACTTATGGATTTTTATAGTTAATTTGTTTCAATATCTTGGTGTGTGGTGATTGATTGATATCCTAGTAATGGTTGTGCTTATTCGTCTTATGTGCGTAGCTAACATATAAGATATCGTGTTAATCTCTATTGAAGCGAAAATGAATATAGAGATTTAGAACTTGCCATGCTAGCATAGGTTCATGTATTTATTATGCATGATTCATAGGTAGCTGTAACCATCTTACTTGCCCTATGTAATCACGATAGATAACTTGCGCATTAAACCTTTATGTTGTCAAATTCTATAGACATATAGGGTATCAACATAATTGGAGTCTATTAAGCTTCTATCTCTTTTGTGGATGTCTGGTAGTAGGGTATTCGCACAACGAAAGTTGGCGTTTACTAGTTTCGTGTTATCTGATTAGTTGTCATCACCATTGCATGCTAAGATTAAGAACAATGACTTTGAATGAAGTATTTAATGAAGTTAGAATCTTATGTTTGTCTCATATAGTTAATTCAATCACTTTTATTCTTAGTTAATTGCATGTTAGTTTAATATTAGTTATAAACATCTCAACTTGTTATTGTCTTGGCATTGAATGATAACCATACATTGTTGCATAAGTGCATAATCTAAACTTAACCTAAACTAGTCTTTGTGGGAACGAATCTGATTTATATCTTATACTACTTGTGAACCCGTATACTTGCGTTTAATTTTAGCGCGTGTTTCGCCCTAACCATGTGTCAAGATTTCAGGTTATCCCAACAACAAGGGGACAACTAGGCCCGATTTCCCATTTTGTCCGTTCAATTATACACCAACCAAGATTCAGCAACGACCCAGATGAAAAGGTATAGACCCCCCCAAAACCCTAATTTGGGAGCCTATAAAAGCCCCAAAGAAAGGGGTTTTAGGGGGTACTTCTTCAATCTCTACACACATACACACACCAAAGATATATTCAAATAACTCATGTTCTATCCTTTTTCTTCCAGAAACCTTTTTCTTATCCTCATGCCGGAACTGCCGCGGGGACATCACCCCCCTCCGGTTCTGTTTTCCAGGAACCCAACCAACAACATAACCCCCCACGCCTTCATTTTTGCACAAACAGAGGTCGATTTTTGATTATAAAGGAGAAGAAATCAGGGAAGAAGGGAGTTTGGCACTAAAAGGAGGGGTCAAACCTTCTTTCAGTGGTCTCATCGATTTTCGTCATGTAACTCCACCCAGGAGACCGGAACTTCACACCCCGGTAAAATTAACCCTTATATTCTCTCAGATCTACTTTTCTTACCATCCGTACTTTAAAAGCATCCATAGTATTGTGTTTGTGGTATTTTTATCATTTCGTCTTGAGAATAATGACTGCAAAAAAAAGAAGCAAATCCGCCATTTCTGTACCAGTTCCGCCGACCATCATCCCGCCCAGGGATGGTGATATTGAAAAAATAGAAGTGGGGCTCCCCATAACCCGTAATTCATCTCAGGCACTCCAACTAGGAGACCAAAGGAAACTATTGAGAAGGCGGCTCACAAATACGCCGAAACCTCCGCAAATCCCTGGAAAAATATGATCCCAGAGCAGATTCAACCAGAAATGAACTTGTGAAAAGAGAAAAACTAGCAGGAAGAACCTAAAACTTGTGAACATGATCCCAGAGAACCTGAAACGCTCCCAGGAGATCAAGAAGAATGTTCCGGAGAAACTCGTGGCTTAGTTCTTGATCGAATTGCCAAGAATATGAAAAGGCCGACAAGTGATGCCCGGGATGAATTGAAAGAGCGTCACTCCGAGACCGAATCCAGAGAGAAGAAGAGGCTAAGGCCAAAATAACAAGTGAAAAGAGAATACAAGAGGAAGAGGCGAAACTGAAGAAAAAAGCCCACAAAATTCATGTCTCTTTTGACTCCGAACCATAAAATGAATCAAAATAAGAACAAATGGCTCGGGCCCTATGTGACTTGAAAAGAAAAGTCGAAGGCCATATAGAAGTAGGTGCATCAGCCACCCCGTTCATCAAAAAGTTGGAATCTACTCCCCGGGAATCCGGGCTCAAATACTTTAATTTTGACTCTTTTGACGGGCGGGCCGACCCCGAAGAGCGCCTTAATTACTTCGAGCAAATCTCAAACATTTATTACTATAGTGACCTCACACGGTGCCATTTCTTTGCATCCACACTAAAGGGGGGGATCTCAGAAGTGATTTAGCAGAATTCCATCCCGGAGCGTAGACTCGTGGAAAGATTTCTGAGAGATATTCCTAAAGAGATTCTGGGCCAACCGCATGAATGAACTACAGATGTGCAACTTGGAAACCATCCAATAAAGGAGCAAATACTCTGCCCGAATTCATTAAGAGATTTCAAGAAGCAGTCAACCAACTCTCGAACCTGGAAGAAAAGGAGGCCGTCATTATCTTCCGGAGAAACCTCCACCCGGTCTCCTGGGAAGGTTATGTCTAAGAAGTGATCCAGAGAGATCCCCAGAGTCTTGCATCTTCCTATGCCCTAGATTCGAAATTCATAAAGGAAAATGATTTCCTGAAATCAATGAAAATGAACCGAAGGATCCACAATGATGGGTCCCCGGAGTGATGCACATCATACAGGAGAGACAAAAGACTTAAGTTTGACAGACAGTCTAACTACATCCAACACTCCCAGGGAACCCACCCCGAAGTGGTTATTTAGGATCTGAAAAGAGTGACAGAAAGACAAGAGGCAAGAGAGAACCCGAGACAGAGCTCGAGTGGACACCTCTTAATAGGTCCCGTGCTGATATCTTGCGAGAAGTTAAAGGCAAGCCCTTTTACTACACCCCGAAACCCCTTCTTGCACCTCCGAAGAACAGATCCAGAGACAAACACTCCGGGTACCATGAAGAACACAGGCACACAACTAAGAATTGTTTCTCCTTCAAGATATTTATCGAAGATGAAATTAAAAAGGGAAACATGGACCAATACGTGCAGAGGAAGCCAAGCGACAAAGACAAAGCTCCGAGAAACGGCAAACACATGGTCAACATCATAATTGGAGGTACTACTTCCCCACCTCGAAGCCCAGACATGGACAGTGATATGATGATGATCCGACCTTTTGAAGACGAGCCAATATATTTCTCTTATGTCGATTATGAGGGACATGATCTCGAACATAATTAAACACTGGTAGTGACCCTAGATATGGGAGACAACGAAGTAAAGAGGATTCTGGTTGACAGCACATGCTTAACAGGATGAAATTAGGCCATCTATATATGGACCCCTGCCTTGAAGACCCTCTCTATGGCTTCAGAAATTCCATGATACCTATCCGAGGAGTAATTTATCTTCCTGTCACATTTGGAACTGCCCCACAATAGGTCTCGCACGTCATAAATTCTATGTCATATGTGCAGCCATATCGTACAACATAATCTTAGGGAGACCCACCATCACCAAGCTCCGGGCCATACCCTCAACTATTCATCTAAAGTTCAAGTTTCCAACTCCGAGAAAAATTGGAGAGCTAAAGAGGGATAGAAACATGGCAAGTAGATGCTATGGGCAAGCCCTGGTCATAGCAGAAATGGAGCCTAAGAATAGAAATAAGGCCATGTCCCTACCCAAGGGGTAAATCCGGAAGAAGCACCGGGAACACCCTAGTAAAAGAGAAAAATTGGACATCAACGTCATAGAAGATTCTGGATACAGCGTAACTAAGGCGGATGCCCGGATTCAAAATTTTATTGAAATCAAGGAAAAGACCAAGGTCGAACCAGCAGTATAAACAATGGATATCAAGTTTGATCACGGGAACCCCACCCGGAAGTTAAAGATCGGAAGAGGGATGGAAACGACCTTTCAGAAGGAACTAATTGCCATGTTAAAAGAATACGCGGATGTATTCACGTGAAGCCCGGAGGACATGCCCAAGATCGATAAATCTGTGGCAATGCACAGCTTGGACGTTCACCCCAAACAGAAGCCGGTCAAACAAAAAAGAAGAAACTTTGCTCGAGAGCGCCAACAAGCAATTGATGAGGAAATAGAGAAACTACTGAAAGCTGACGTTATTTGTGAGATCAAGTATCCGTATTGGCTAGCAAATGTGGTGCTGGTCAAAAAACCTAATCAGAAGTGGATGATGTATGTTGATTAAACAAGTTTAATCTCTGCATGCCCAAAAGACTCCTACCCTCTTCCCAGTATTGACCAACTGATCGACGCGACTTCGGGACATGTAATGCTAAGTTTCATGGATGCCTTTTCTGCGTACAATCAGGTCAAGAAGAACTCAAATGCAACCAATGTCTTCAGCAATGTACATAAGTAGAGCCCGAGCTTCCCTGCATCAATTCTTTCCCTAATCCCTTTTGTTTTCTGAGGCATAGATATTATGGGTCCATTTCCTTGGGCAAAAGGAGACCTACGCTATGTGTTGGTAGCCATTGACTACATGACCAAATGGGAAGAAGCAAAGGCTATGTAAACAATTAATCAGCTGGGTTGCATAAAGTTCATGAACTCTACTGTAATGAGATTCGGGATCTTGATATTGTTGGTCTCGGACAATAGACCCCAGTTCGTGGGCTCAGAATTTGAAGCATTTCTTAAAGAGCTCGGCATCAAGTACAAGAGGCCGTCTCTAGCATATCCGCAAGGAAACGGGAAGGTAGAATTCACAGACAGGACCATTCTCTGAGGACTAGAAAAATGGCTGGAAGAATCCATGAAGATTTGTCCAGATGAGCTCCCAAAGGTCTTGTGGTCATATAAAACCACTCCCAAGACAGGAACGGGGGAAACCTCTTTTAAAATCGCCTACACTTTTGAGGTTAGACTCCCAGTAGAAACTGGATCCCCTTTTCACAGGGTCATCAACTTTGATGAAGTGTCCAATGCTGAAGGCCTAAAAAACCAATCTAGAGCTAATGAACGAAGTAAAAGACCGGGCAGTATAGAGAATGGAGAGGTAAAAAGAAAAAACAAAACTGTACTTCGAAAAAAAGCCAAGATCAGAGAGTATGAAGTTGGTGATCTCGTTCTCCGGGACACAGAGGCCTCAAATCCAACAAACCAACGGAAGCTGCAGCCTAACTAGGAGGGACCATACAAAGTCAAGGCAGTATTGCGTCTGGGAACCTACAAGCTAAGCTATTTGAATGACACCGAGATCCCGAACACTTGGCATGGGGCTCACCTAAGAACATTCTATCAGTTTCCATAATGTGCGCAAGATTGCATCATTTCTATTATAGAAATAAGAAATTTAAATATGTATTTATTCTCCCCAGAATGTAATCAATACCTAATTTCTAGTTGTAATGAAATTCTATGTTCTGAGCATCCCATAGCTTAGAATAAATGCATCCCTATAATAGGTCATGATTATTATCTTCACAATTATTATACACAGCCCATTTATACTTAGAAAATTTTCTCAATTAAATTTTAACCCCTGCCCAGGGACAATTGTACACAACCCATGTGTACTTAAAAAAATTCTCATTTAGATTTTAACCCCTTCTTGGGGACAGTCATACACAATCCATATGTACTTCAAAAAAATTCTCATTTAAATTTTAACCCCTGCCCAGGGACAGTTGTACATATCCCATGTGTACTTGAAAAAAATTCTCAATTAAATTTTAACCCCTTCCCGGGGACAATTATACATAGCCCATATGTACTTAAAAAAAATTCTCCTCTAAATTTTAACCCCTGCTCGGGGTAATCATACACTGCACATGTGTACTTAAAAAAATTTCTCATTTAAATTCTAACCCCTGCCCGGGGAAAATCATACACAGCCCATGTGTACTTAAAAAAAATTCTCATTAAAATTCTAACCCCTGCCCAAGGATATTTATACAAACTTTCTCAAATTTTATTCCCCCTATCCGCGGTCAGTTATATATACCCATGTGTGCTTAGAAAAATTTCTCAACCCTAAATTTTATTACCTACCCAGGGTTGAATGTACATAACCGATGTACTTAGAAAATTTCCATTGTCTTAATTTCAAATCCCATACTGGGGTACAACAAAGAAAATTAAAACAAAATTCAAGTTAAAAGAAAAAACAAATATGAAAGGCAAAATACAAAATAGAAAGCCATTCATTAAACAAACGTCCAGTGTAAACCAACCCCGGAACAAATCAACAACCAGTATCCAAATAAACATCCATAAAAGCCAACATGTTTGGTTCTGAAAGACACGATTAAAAAAGAAATTACAAAATCACAAAGACCAATCACTGGGGATCCGAATTCTGGGGAGGAGCAGTTGGAGGAGTCTTTTCCTTTTCATGCTCGGGGGGGGGGGGTGCTGGTCCCCGGATCCGAGAGGCATGGAAGTTCCTGCTTCGCAGGCCTTAGCATTCTCGAGACAGAGCTCTTCAGCCAGATACAACTCCACAAACCCATCCATATCTCATCTTGGGTTCTTAACCAAATAAGCAGATGAAATCTCCCAACATATTGTCACCTTTTCAAAGATCTTGTTATTGAGCTCTTCATAATAAGCTGGTGTACCACTGAAGGCGTTCAGCATGTCTTTCTGTCGGGGCTTGGCATCGAGTTCCCTCTTTAGCTCTGCAACCTGCTCATGAAGGGCTCTGACCTCTAAAGTATCCTCATCACGGGCTTTCGCCGCTTCAGCAAGTTCCTTCTTCTGCTCCCCAGATTCCATTCCTTGGCATCACTATAAGCCTTGAAATCAGCCCGGACCTTCCGCAAATCCTTGACAACAGCCTTGGCATCGTCACACTTTGCCTTATAATTTGTAATGATGGTGGCACAACCCAAGATGCGCGTGTTAGCCTGAAATAAAAGACCAAACAATAAACACAAGTACAGTATAACCAAGTACAAATAAATATAAGTGCAAATTTACACACCTCTAACACAACAAGAACTTGATTATCGAGAAAAGTCTCAACATCCTCCCCAGCATACTAATAGAAATCCGTTAGAGATTCATAGTTGTGGAACATTTTTGTTCGACGATCATCAACCTCCAGCATAGCCAGAAGATCCTTTATAGCATCAGTCTCAACCAGACGCCTACTCTCCTCCTTCATGGGTAAAATGCCAACCTCCTTTTTTGCGGAGTCATGGATCCACTTGCCCCTCCATCAAAAGCCTTCAGCTTTCGAGTATTCAGTTCCCCAACCTCCTCATCATCCCCAACATCAATACTCCCGATAATAATAACAACCATGGGAGGCTCCATTTGCGGAGCAACTGGATGCACAACGGACCTAGAAGCACCTGTGCCCCGGAGGTTGGAACTACTACAAGCATCGGCCTTCTTCCGGCCCTTTCCCGAATCAAACTGTTGCTTCCCCCAATTCTCTTGAATGTTCTAGCCAAGTCCTTGAATTGGTTCGACATTTCCTGATGAAATGGATTCAAAACAGGGATACCTACACAAAGGAACAAAAGTAAAAAATAATAGAGATCCCAGGAAACATAAAGATAAATAATATGAGGAGATGCAAACAGAAAAACCCTCCAAGAGAGAAAAAACTTACATCCTGCATTATACAGTGTTGTGTCGCACAAAAAATTATTTTGGGTCCACTGCTAACCAAGGGCCCCATAGAAGTCATACATCTTCGCAAAAGCATCTCCCTCGAGCCGCTGGGTAGGGAACGTGTCTTTTTAACTATATACTTTTGTAATTGCATATACTCTAGGTCCCCACCCCAGACAAAGATAAACTCCTGATGCCATCCCCGGAGAGAATTTAACAGAAAGACCGTGGACTTCTTGGCATCAGCTGGAAACCTACACTCATTCATATTGAAAGTAAATTCATAGAGAGGAAAGTTGGTAGATTTATTGATTTTAAAAAGATGATGGAAGAGTTTGATGGTTGGTAGGTACTCCTTCACGTGACAGCATCCCAGAAACCAAGAAATCCATTTAAAAGAATTTTGGGCAAGTCGGGTGAATGGAATTCCATACTATTAGGAATATGTTACAGGCTTGATGATAACTTGCCAACACACTCTAAGTAGATAAGTTAAATATAACCAATTTATTTTCAAATATAGTTGGGAGACTTTACCCAAGAAATGGGTAAAATACCGCCCGATAAGAATGGAAAGAGCAAGAAGGATTGAAATCATGAATTCGTTTCCAACTAATAAAGGGGGTTTGCTTTGATAAGGGCCTTTCTGGGCTATAAAAGAAAGTAAATAATTGCAGGGAAGGGCTTTAGCATCCTGTTTCCAGAGTTTCGATCACAAGCCCAAATAAGCTATATAGGCACATCTGGGTTTACAGATATCATGTCATGGATAGGCTGAAATGTGGGATAGAAGCCCCTTTTTCAAATCAGCTATTGGGATGAAATTAGCTAACATCAAGCTACCTCTCTCTCCGGCCAAGCCTTACCTTAAGGGATTAGGGGATTCCCGGCTAATCACCAGACTGCTCTAGAATAGGTTAATCACCGGAGAAAAGAACGAGTGAATCTAGTTTCAAGAGCATGCCTTACTCTAATAGGGGGCGTAGAGTTTCTAAGTGAAGGCAAGCGCAACTATCTATTTCATATCCTCCTTTCAATGGATGATCATATTATATACCCGTTGAAAGAGTAGCTTATTTAAATAAGTTTGTAACATATTATGTATACTGGATTAGCTGTGGGTTTTGGGAGTTTTAGTTATTTCTAAGTCATGTTGACTAATAGAAAGATATACAAAATATGTGGGCTAATTGTATATAGAAGATGCATTGTAATTTTGTATAAGTGTAAGAGTATCAATTACTATGGGAACAACTTCAACTCACTACAAGAAAAATGTTAATAGACATCACACATTAGACATCGGTCACTGATGCCACTGATGTCTCAAACATAATTGACATCACCCCGTGTTTATTCGATGTCTTTCTATTTTTAAGACACCGTCTATTTGAAAACTGATGTCTTAAGTTGAGTTTTTAAAAATGGAACGCGCGGCCTCCCCAATTCTTTTCCCCCTTAACAAAATTTTTATTCCCTCCTTGACAATTTTAGGTTTCCCCCTCTCAAATTAAATAAAAACTAAAAACTCTCTCGTTCTCACTCTCTCTCACATCTCTCTCACAGCTCTCTCTGTCTCTCACAGCTCTCTCTCACAGCTCTCTCACAGCTCTCTCTCCGAAAAGAACACACCCTTCTCATCTCTCACTCACTGCTGTTCACCACCTCTCACCACATCTGTTATGCTCTCTTTTCCTCTCAGCTTTCTCTACTCTCTTCGCTCATCAGCTCTCTCTCTCTCTCTCTCTCTCTCTTTCAATTAGGTTATTTCTCTTTTCGTTTTCATATTATAAAGTAAAATTAATTGGTCTTCTTTGCATTAATCGAAACCCTGGTTTTTTAAATCGAAACCCTAGTTTTTTAATCAAAATCTTTTAAATCGAAACCCTAGTTTTTAGAATTGGGGATTTTTTACAATAAAAATCCAAATTGAAGTACTATATGGTGTTACTAATTATTTTGAATTTGTTTTATACAGGAATTGCAAACCAATCATGATACGTGGCTTCAATTTCTGGATATTCTTTCTATCTCACAAAAGCTAAATATGAAATTCTTTGCGATCTAGGTCCGTTTAATGCATACTTAGTTTTATGTTTTTTTACTTTGATTTGTTAGAATTAATAAAGGAGAGATGGCTCGATATGACAGAGCAATGAACGTGTTCTCACCGGAGGGTCATCTACTTCAAGTGAAATATGATATCGAAGCTGTCCGTAAAGGTAACACCTCCGTTGATGTTAGAGGTAGTGATACTATCGTTCTCGGTGTTGAGAAGAAATCACATTTTACTTAAATATCCTGAAGCCATTTTGCTTGATGACTGATGTTATGTTTGATTTGGTATTTATCGGGTGGTTAATTTGGTTTGATGATTTTTATAGCTATGTTGCGGAATTGTAGAGATTTTATATTTTTGTAATTGGAATGTAGTATCTTAGGCATGTAAGAAATGATATTGTTTTGCTTGATGTTTTTGATATTATGGTCTGATTAGTGGATTTTATTTTTCTTGTTATATTCCGGAACTGTATTGATTTTAGTTACAGTCTGCAGGTGGGTTTTAATAGTGAAGGAGCATATATCTCATGGCTTAAATAGAAATGGAACCTGTAGAAATCATTTCATCAAATGATGATAGTGAGCTTGATTGGGATTTAGACTTGGTTAGGTCAATGTATGATCAGATTCCCTTGGATTCTACTAGAGCATCCACTTCAGATAATGATTTAGGCAAGCCAAGCCCAACAACGACTACCACTCAGAGCCAGAGAGCTCTTCCACCATGGGCAAATACATCCGGTTCTGAGTTAACAAGTGAAGTCTTTTTAGCCTAAAATATCAATATTTAATAGAATATGTGTTATCCCATTATATAAAACTTCAGTATGTGCAGTTTACAAAGAATCATCACGTAAGTTGGCTTCCCGAGCAGATGCTCGTAAGGGAAGCTCATCAAACCATAGCCACCAAACACAGGCTGGACATCACAGGCCATCAGGAACTATTAGTCACTCAGGACTCTGAAACTTAAAATAAACCAGGATACAGATTCTACAAATTCGGCTAGTAGAGGTATGTGATTCTATCAATTAAAAATTTGTCAAACTTCAAGACTCTAGGTATCATGTTCTTTATATACATCACATTTTACTCTATTTATAGTCATATATGTTCAATAATGACAGCCATATTAATGTTACCACCATCAACAAAGCTAGCTATAGTTTCTGTATCTAGCAGTCAATAATGACAAATATTGCACATCTTTTATCACTTTCTTTGCTATGCCTTGTGGCTTCTGTACAATGTTATGGTGCAAATGGAAATAACCCTCTTTAAAAGCTTATCAAAGCTCAGAAGTCGAAAAGGATATCTACTTTCCGTGATGAGGGTCTAAAAGATGAGTATTCACCTGTGTATATTGGATCTCAAGATGAATTGAAGGAAGCTGACAAGTTGGATTCATTACCAGGGCAACCTGATGGAGCAACTTTTGATCAATACTCCGGATATGTCACAGTAGATCCGGTTGCTGGAAGAGCACTTTTCTACTATCTTACGCAGTCTGAAAAATTCTTCTAGCCAGCCTTTAGTTCTATGGCTAAATGGAGGTAAATATAGGATCCTATAGAAGTATAGTTTCTCAATATAAAGTGCATGCCATACTGCATAGTAGAAAATATGAAACTAAAGGCTTTTTCTTCAATCTAGTAGGAATTGCTGTGAGTTTCTTTCTTGAAGCAATTAAACGATCACATGGTAGCACGTATAAAACATGAACAATGATAACTGACATGGAGTACCTTAATTTGCAGATTGGTAACGCATACATAGATGAGGAAACTCAATTTAAAGGAACAATAGATTACTACTGGTCACATGCTTTACTATCTGATGAAGTTTATGAGGGCATCATCCTAAACTGCAACTTTTCAGCAAATGCAAATATTTCAGAAGCATGTGAACACTCAGCAAGTTCAGACATCACTTCATGTCACTATTCTTCCAAAGACATGGGAATCTTACAGGTACACATATCTAGTAGATTGTTAAATCACAGCTTATCATCTAATCTTAAAATTATTTGACTTACAATTGGTACTCTGACTAATTATATAACGTTGTTATCTATAGTGGTGTAATTGATTATACGGAAGCCCCAACAACAGTCTTTCCAGTTATCAAGGAACTTATGAACAGTGACATCAGTGTCTGGCTATATAGGTGAACAAATTTTTTTCTCAAAATTAGAAACATTATGAACTGTAAGAATTTGTATGACTAAAATCGAGTTTAAGTATGCAGCGGGGACACAGATGGTGTAGTGTCAGTGACAACAACAAGATACGCCATAGACTATTTTCAAACTACAGTCAAAACACAATGGTACCCCTGGTACACTAAGGCTGAGGTACAAATACTACATTATCAGCAAGCACACAAAAAACCCTTCCTCTAATTGTCGAATCACGAATCATTAATTTCTTCGATGATGTTTTTCAAGGTGGGAGGATATGCAGTTGGATACGAAAATTTGACATTTGTGACTATAAGGGGATCCAGACATTTTGTTCCAAGTTATCAGCCTTCTCGTGCACTTGCTTTATTCTCTTCCTTTTTTGCTGGAGAGCTTCCTCAAACAAATGTCTCCAATATCCTAAACACTTCCTCATGAGGTCACCATCCGGAGTCTGTTATTACTGGACTAAACATTACTGGCTATGCAATAGGTATATAACTTACGATCATTATACTTTTGGATAAACTTTGCTTGTATAAAGTTAATAACATGCAGTGTTTACTTTCCTTGATCATCAGATGTTGTCCAGCAGTTAATGGAGCTCTCTTAGAAGATAATATGAAAGACGAGTACAGAATGACTCAGTGGCATCTGAGTTTTATCTGTAAATGTTAGGCAGCTAATCGTTCATATACATCATGTCTTACTTTTATGGTCATTAGTGTTTAAGTGTATGTATAGTAAACCTACTATGCAGGAGAGAGTTTAAGAGATATTACTACTGATTGAAGAAATTTTCAATATACTGGCTACCCGTTTACACGGTCTTACATAAATCTTATTTATTTCTTTTTGTGTTAGCAGTGTTTAGCACTTGACATGTATATAAGAAAAGCTGATGTCAAAAAAGATAATGTACATCACTTTAAGGTAAAACACTGATGTCAAAGAAATCCAGGTTCAAGTCTAAATGAAACATAGAAATCACTTTGTTTAAGATAAAACTGATGTCAAGTGATATTATAAACATCACTTTTAACCAAACAAAACTGATGTCAAAAAATGCAATGTACACCAGTTTCAGACAAATAACTGATGTGAAAGACTAACATGTTCAAGTCTAAATGATACATATACATCACTTCATTCTAGAAAAAAGTGATGTCTATACGCTAAATTAGACATCACCTTTCATTAAAGAAACAGATGTTTAATATGCCATTTTACATCACCTCTGTCAAAATTATCGATGTTTTTATGATAAAAAACATAGCTCATGATGTGTTTAACATGTTTAATTAGGTGTAATTTAGTTATTAAATAATTTATTTATAGCATTTTATATAAATAATCAACACATGGACATCTGTTTTTTAACTAAAATCGATTTCTAATCGAGTATAGATATCGGGTATCCACCGATGTCTACAATAGACATCACCGACATCAACATCGGTTGTGAAACAATATAGACATCGGTCAAAAAGCGATGTCTATGGACTTTTTTCTTGTAGTGACTACTAATGTACAAAGTTTCAACGGATGAGCTAATCAAGTTTTAATGGATGAGCTGATCAAGTTTCAACGGATGAGAAAGTCAAGTTTCAACGAATAACAGATGAAACTTCAACGGATAATACCTATGAAGCCGCAACTGATAATCAATCTAAACGGTAGTTGAAAGGGACTTGACAGTGACTTGACAGTCACATGAGTTGATTGTATACAAAAAGAATGTAGCAAGCTGAATTCAGGATAAAGAAAAAAATGAAGCATTTCCATTTCCATATAAAATAAAGACATTCAAAGATGTTGTATCTAACTGGATTATATTGGATAGAGAAATGAAGAAACATGTGATTGGACCTAGCTGATAGGCAAGCTATATTCTTAGTCTCTCAAGTTCTAAGTTATAAATACTTAAAAGCTGTAGTGTGTTATTTGCATCATAGAGATTTCTTCACATTTATATATATCTTTGGTGGAAATATCAATCCACCAGAAATTTTTTAAACACCCTAATTATTTACTTTATGTTCTTGAATTTTATCATTATTTAACTAGACTCAAGATAATTCAGACACAGCTAGATAGTTTGTAAGAAGTTTTCAGAATTTCAAAAATAACCAGAATTCCATTCAACCCCCTTTCTATAATTCTGTTGTTAGTTTGTTAGGGAATAACAATTGGTATCTGTTAGATATATTTGATAATGTCATGGCTAATATGATTTATGTTTAGTTTTCAGATCTTACTTAACAGGACAAATCAGTACTTAACTGGGAATCAGTACTTATACTGGAAGTCAGGACTTAAGGATATCAGTACTTATATTATCAGAAGATAATCATCAGAAGTTGGATATCAGAACTTAAGTGCTGAAGGACAATCAGATAAGGATAGTAGCTGATTAAAGGAAAGAAGATCGAGATAAACATAAGAAGAGATATGCATGAAGAAGGAGTTTCGTGAAGAATGGAATACTTGGAAGAAAAGATATCTGATTGATATATTTTAGGAAGCAGAATTATATTCCATATCAATTAGCGATTATCTTATAACTGTGTAATATATAAACACACACATAGGGTTTACACTATAAGTGTTATCATAATCGAGAAGATTATTCATTGTAACCCTAGCAGCTCTCGTGATATTTGTTCATCACTGAGAGGTAACAGTTCCATACTGTAACAGAGTTTATTGTTTCAATAAAGTTTGTTTTCTGTTACTTAAGATATTAAAGTTCGATTTGATTGTATTTTACACTGTATTCACCCCCTCTACAGTGTGTGTGACCTAACAAGTGATATCAGAGCCTATCTGTTAACACACATACAGTTAAAGATCCAAACACAATCATGTCTGACACAGAAACTCCAACTAAGCCTACCAAAACTGAAGAACCTCCAAAGACACAAATCCAAAGTCGGTATGAAACCATCAGAGTTCCCATACTGAGACCATCTGAATATGCCATATAGAAGGTGAGGATGACCATGTTTCTGGAAGCTACAGATCCAGAATATCTTGATAGAATCAAGGAAGGGCCTCACAAACCAACCAAGCTCGCAGTTGCAGTTGCAGGTGAGGCAGCAAAGACTGTACCAAAGGAAAAGAGTGATTATACTGCTGAAGATATCGCATCAATTGCTAAGGATGCTAAGGTACGACACTTACTGCATAGTGCCATTGATAATGTAGTGTCAAACAGGGTAATTAAATGCAAGACTGCTAAGGAGATATGGGATGCTCTGGAAATAAGGTGTCAGGGAACTGATACAATTAAGAAGAACAGGAAGACAATACTCACTCAAGAGTATGAACACTTTGACTCAAAGGCTAATGAATCATTGACTGATTTATATGATAGATTTGTCAAACTCTTGAATGATCTATCACTGGTTAATAAGGAGTATGATCTTGAAGAT
This sequence comes from Apium graveolens, assembly GCF_009905375.1. Taxonomy (NCBI): domain Eukaryota; kingdom Viridiplantae; phylum Streptophyta; class Magnoliopsida; order Apiales; family Apiaceae; genus Apium; species Apium graveolens. The sequence continues at coordinate 66,415,611 of NC_133647.1, forward strand.
TCAAACCTTAAATTCCTGTTAGCTCTTCCTGAATGTTGGGATTTGAAGGCAACAACAATAAGAGACAATTACAATCTTGATGAAACAACTCTTGATGAAATTTATGGAATGCTCAAGACTCATGAACTTGAGATGGAACAAAGAAGCAAGAGGAAATGAGGAAAGTCAAGGACAGTTGCTCTTAAGGCTGAAGAAGAATCCCCCAAGGCAGCTACCTCAAGGAAAGACAAGGGTAAAGCTCTGTTCACAAAGTCTGAAACTGAGTCATCAAGTTCTGAAAGTGATGATGACTCAGATTCTGAAAGCTTGCCTGGGACTGATGCTGATGAGGAGATGATGAAGCTGTGTGCTCTTATGGTGAAAGGGATCACAAAGATTGCATACAGGAAGTTCAGGAAGGGAAAGAAGTTTTCCAGGAAAGGCATAAGTTTTGATAAGAAGAATTTCAGAAGATCTGAAGGCAGAGGAGGAAAGTCTGATAGAGGAGATTATACCAATGTCAAATGCTATAACTGTGGTGAGAAAGGCCACTTATCTCCTGATTGCAAGAAGGTAAAGGGTGACAAAGGCAAGGCTCTTGTCATAAAGCAGAAAAGCTGGACAGACACCTCAGACTCTGAAAGTGAGGATAACTATGCGTTGATGGCAAATGCTGATAAAGAAAGTGCTGAGAGCAGTTCTGAAGCTGCTGAAACAAAGGTACCTCAGACTACTTATACTTTTCATACTGATGATATTAATGAGTTGAGAAGATATCTTAAAACCATGTTTGTTAGCTATAGAGATCAAACTTTAACATGTGAAAGATTAACTTCTGAAAATCTTGCTTTTAAGAAAAGAAATGATTTCTTAGAAAAAGAGTTAGTTATGTTCCATCAAACTCAGAAGGATAGAGATGATGCTTTTTATGTTAGGGATGAAGTACTTAAAATAAATGAATCTCTAAAAGCTGAGTTAGAAAAGGAAAGAGAGATTATCAGGACTTGGACTAACTCTGGCAGAACAACTCAAAATTTGCTAAGTAGTGAAAATTGGAAAGAGGGCTTAGGTTATGGAGAGGATAAGAATGATAAAGGAACTGTAGAAATTAAGCCTGTTGTTAAGCAAAAACCAAAGTTAAAACCTGTTAAGTTTGTAACTGTAAAGTCTGATAATGATAACTCAGAAGTTAAAGAGGGATTAACTTCTGACAAACTAAAACAGGAAAAGACAGCTGAAGTAAACATAGGCTTAATGACTAAGAAGCAGCTTAAGCATAAGCTGAAAGATGTTAAGAATGTAAACAAGGTAAAATCACCTAGGACAAATAGGAATGGAAAGGAAGGTGTGAATAAAAGCAATGATTATAAACCTGTTCCTGATGCCTCTAGGAAAACATGTCATAAGTGTGGAAGTTCTAACAATCTGGCTTCTTTTTGTAGGAAGAATAAGAACATTAACTCCTTACCTTCAAAATCAGGAGTTAAGAGTCAGTCTGTTAGATATAAACCACAAAATCCTTGTTTTCATTGTGGTAGTTTATGGCATTCCATTTATACTTGTAAGGAATATCATAGCTTGTACTATGATTATTATCAATTAAAACCTTCTTTGAAGAAAGTTTCCATTGTTCCTTCTAGTGTAAATTCTGATTCAAAGTCTGATAGTGTAAGTTCTGATAAGAAAAATGTTAACATAAACTCTGATGCTAAATCCGCTGCAAATGTTAACAAACTTGATAAGGCCAAAGGATCCAAGCAAGTCTGGGTCCTTAAAACTAATCATTAGTGGTCTTTGTGATTGCAGGGCAACAGGAAAAATATTCTAGTTCTGGACAGTGGATGTTCAGGACATATGACTGGAAATAAAGCCCTGCTATCAGACTTTGTGGAGAAATCTAACCCAAGTGTTTCTTATGGAGATGGCAACATTGGAAAAACATTGGGATATGGCAATATCAATCTTGGGAATGTCATCATTAAAGAAGTAGCTCTGGTCTCAGGACTTAAACACAATCTGCTGAGTATAAGTCAAATCTGTGACAGAGGTTATCATGTTGATTTCTTTGAAGAACACTGTGAAGTTGTGAGTAAATCTAAAGGCAAAGTTGTTCTAAAAGGATACAGGTGTGGTAACATTTATGAAGCTAAGCTTTCAACAAGTACTGATGGTTCTGCAATCTGTCTGATGAGTAGAGCATCAATTGAAGAAAGCTGGAATTGGCACAAGAAACTCTCTCATTTAAATTTCAATAATATAAATGAGCTGGTCAAGAAAGATCTTGTGAGAGGACTGCCAAAGTCAGTATTTTCTCCTGATGGCCTTTGTGATTCTTGTCAGAAGGCCAAACAAAGAAAATCTTCATTCAAGAGCAAGACTGAATCATCAATTCTTGAGCCTTATCATCTACTACATGTTGATCTATTTAGTCCAGTAAATGTCATGTCTATTACAAAGAAGAAATATGTATTGGTTATAGTGGATGAGTTCACTAGATACACATGGGTGTATTTCTTGCACACAAAAAGTGAAACTGCATCTATCTTGATTGATCATGTCAAACATCTGGATAAATTGGTCAAAGATTCTGTGAAAACAATAAGGAGTGATAATGACACTGAGTTCAAGAATTTGATAATGGAAGAGTTCTGCAAAAACCATGGAATTAAGCAGGAATTTTCTGCTCCTGGAACTCCACAGCAAAATGGAGTTGTTGAAAGGAAGAATAGAACTCTCATTGAAGCTGCACGTACAATGCTTGAAGAAGCAAAGCTTCCAACCTATTTCTGGGCTGAAGCTGTGCAGACTTCTTGTTTTACTCAAAATGCAACACTCATTAACAAGCAAGGAAAAACACCATATGAGATGGTGAAGAAAAAGAAGCCAAATCTGAAGTACTTTCATGTATTTGGATGCAAGTGTTTTGTTCTCAAGACTCATCCTGAACAGCTATCCAAGTTTGATCTAAAAGATGATGAAGGAATTTTTGTTGGATATCCACTTTCCACAAAAGCCTTCAGAGTCTATAATTTGAGAACAAAAGTGGTCATGGAATCTATCAATGTCTCTTTTGATGACAAGAAGATTACTGGTCTTGAAGATTTTATTGATCATGATCAGCTGAGATTTGAAAATGAAGACTCAAATTCTGATACTGAAAATACTGACAGTCTAAGTCCTGATACTATAAACTCTGATGGATTAAACTCTGATGTTATTAAAACTATGGCGACTACATCAAAGGAAGATGCACCTATGCAGGGGGAGCATACTCAAGATCATACCACATCTCAAGAAACATCAGAACATACATCTGGCTCTTCAAGTTCTGGCTCTTCAAGTTCTGATTCGTCAAGTTCTGATTCGTCAAGTTCTGATAAGCCAAGTTCTGATAGTGCTGAAAATCTAAATTCTGAAGAATCCAACTCAGAGAACATAGTTTCAGGGGGAGCATCAGAAAATGAAAATGAAGACAGCATGGATCATGGGGGAGCATCCAGTTCTAGAGAAAACCTTCCATCTGCAAGGAAGTGGACAAAATCACATACACCTGATTTGATAATTGGAAATCCTGATGCAGATGTCAGAACTAGAACAGGTACTTCAAACGAATGTCTTTACAATTCTTTTCTCTCTCAGACTGAGCCAAAGAAAGTGGAAGAAGCTCTTCAAGATGATGATTGGGTGCAAGCAATGCAGGAAGAGTTAAATGAATTTGAAAGAAACAAAGTCTGGACCCTAGTGCCAAGACCAAAGAATAGATCTGTTGTTGGTACAAAGTGGGTATTCAGAAACAAAACTGACAGTGATGGCATAATTACAAGGAATAAGGCAAGGCTGGTTGCAAAAGGATATTCTCAACAGGAGGGAATTGATTATGATGAAACATTTGCACCAGTTGCTAGGTTAGAAGCCATAAGGATATTTTTGGCTTATGCTGCTCACAAAAAGTTTACTGTCTTTCAAATGGATGTGAAAAGTGCTTTTCTCAATGGAGAATTAGAGGAGGAAGTATATGTTGAACAACCTCCAGGCTTTGTAGATTCCAAACATCCAGATTATGTATACAGGCTTGATAAAGCACTTTATGGACTTAAGCAAGCTCCTAGAGCATGGTATGAGACTTTAGCTCAGTTTCTTCTGGAAAGTGGATTCAATAGAGGAACAATAGACAAAACACTGTTCTACCTCAACCATGGAAAGGACTTACTTCTGGTCCAGATTTATGTTGATGATATCATTTTTGGATCTACAAATGACAGACTTTGCAAGAAGTTTGCCAAACTGATGCAGTCAAGGCATCAGATAAGTATGATGGGGGAACTTAGCTATATTCTGGGCCTTCAAGTCAAGCAGAATGAAGAAGGCACTTTTATTTGTCAAACTAAGTACACCAAAAACTTGCTGAAGAAATTTGGAATGCAAGATTGTTCAAGTGCATCCCCTCTCATGGCCACTGCAATAAAACTGGATAAGGATACTGGTAAATCAGTAGATGTTACTGATTACAGAGGTATGATTGGCTCTCTACTCTATCTAACTGCTAGTAGACCTGATATCATGTATGCTACCTGTCTTTGTGCAAGATTTCAAGCAGATCCAAGAGAACCTCACTTAACAGCTGTGAAAAGAATTTTCAAGTATCTTAAAGGAACAGCTGATCTGGGATTGTGGTATCCTAGAGAATCAGATTTTAAACTAATAGATTACTCAGATGCAGATTTTGCAGGTTGCAAAATTGACAGGAAAAGCACAAGTAGAAGCTGCCAATTTCTTGGAGGCAGATTGGTTTCTTGGTTCAGCAAGAAACAAAAGTCAATTTCCACATCAACTGCAGAAGCAGAGTATATTGCTGTAGGAAGTTGTTGTGCACAGATTCTTTGGATGAAGAATCAGTTACTGGATTATGGGTTAACATATTTCAAAATCCCTATTTACTGTGATAATCAAAGTGCTATTGCTATGACAGGTAATCCAGTTCAACACTCTATGACAACGCACATCAGCATCAGGTATCACTTCATCAGAGAACATGTGGATGAAGGTACAGTGGAATTGCACTTTGTTCCAACAGATCAACAACTAGCCGATATCTTCACAAAACCATTGTGTGAAGCCACTTTTACAAGATTGGTAAATGAACTTGGAATGGTTTTAGGTTCTTTCTCTAAATCTGCTTCGTTTTGTTCTGTTATATCAGACTTTATGATCAGTATTTACAGAATTTAATATCTTTGTGTATTCTGTGCTTAATTGACAAATGTGTTTAAGTACTGACTGTTGTCTGATATATGTTTCTAAACTCTGATAAGTGATATGTCTGTTTAAGTAACTATTCAATCCTATGAGGATAACTGTGCTAGATGCTGACCTAGTAGTCTTCAATAAACAAAGGATCCCATATAAGAAGTAATTATTTCTGTGGAAATCTATTGACACAAGCAAATTCTGATAATTGAGCTTAGTTGAGTTTACTTTGTCTATCTTATTACTAAGTCACAAATTAGAATAATGCTACTCATCTGTTAAGTTCTGATACTAGTAAATCTGCTGAATGCACTAAGTGCTGATAAACCTCACTTATCAAAAGAAAACGCAAAAGGATCAAAGAATAAAATCAGGTACTCCTTTGAGATCTAGAGTAAAAATGTGGAAGGGACGACCCAAGTGCATTGCTGGTATTAAGTAATATGCATCAGAAAAGCAACTAAAATATTTTCTTGGTGACTTTTCACACTCTATGATTACTGGAGAAATACTCTGATAATAGCATAAATTCTGATAAGCAGTCGTGACTCACTTACACTGAGAAGCCACTGTGAAATGGAATTTAAAAAGACGCATAAAATTAGCACAAAATAGTTGAGGTGGACTCAAGCATGAACTCATTCATCAGTAGGTTTCAGGATAATAACAGCTCTTTAGCAAAGTTTTAGTTATGCCTTATTTCTAAGATGTATTGAAGTGAATCAGACTTTACTCTTTGTCTGATATTTAGCTTAATGCACACACTAATCACTCCATATGAATGATGAAAATTACTGTGGTGATCTATGTTATTTTAGATGAACAGTCATTGTGTTTCATTGCACAAATTCTGAGGACAAGTTCTGATTATATATTCTGATGATTAAGTTCTGAAGAATATAAATCAGAATTTGTGTGAGGACTTTCTAAGATAGGCATTCCTTTTCGAGTTAAGAAATTATGTTCTGATGACTGTTAAGTTCTGATATAAGTCTAAGTTCTAATATTACAGTCTAATTCTTTACTTGACTTATCTGTGATAAAATTTAATAACAGTCTCTGTTCAAACTAAAATATGTGAAGTGGAAGATTAATAGTCACTATGGTTAGGGTTAGTGATATTCGTACTTGAACATTCAACTTTTACTTGCTTCTTGTGCGCATTAAACCATGTTTTCTCTTTCCAATGAATGTTTTTCTTTTTCCAAGTCTGGGGAGACGAGGTAGAATTAATTCTACCTGTCAACATTAAATTTCTTTGCGTCTCCTGGCATTCTCCTGCCTATATAAGCAACCACTTCACATCAGCCTTCCCATCAAATCTTTTCTCACAAACTTACCTTCATACTTTTTCTATGAAAAACACCATGGTCAGATACAACATGTTTTTGAACTACGAAACCTTCAATATGGAGCTAAGCTGTGCCGATTGGTGGCAGGAATGGCACGTCACTGCCATTCCTGATGAGATATGGGACTCTGTCCCACAGGAGGTACTCACCCACCTCCTGTTCTTCTATATGGATTACCATCGCCATCTGGAGTGATTGGAGGAGGAAAGGCTGGAAGCTCTCCGCCAGCAAGAGCGAATCATTCGACTCGCCATTCTGTTTGTCGAGAGTAGGAAGAAGAAATGATTTATTTTCTTCTTCCTGTTTTTCTTCATCATCATCCTTGCCCTGCTTCTTGAGCTAGGACTAAGGCAGTTGATGTTAGGTTTAACAGCTTAGGGAAATCTTGTATAAATTCTGATGTACTTTCAATTTCATGAATGTATTCTCTTGATCTATTAATGAAATTTATTTTTGTTTCAAGATTTTGTCTCTGAGATATTTTGTAATGCATTGATAAATCCTGATAAATATTCATATTCTGATGACCATATAAATTCTAAGTTCTGATTTTACTTTATCAATACTTACTCATCTAATTTATTTTGGTCATTTTCACTTGATTTATTTTCAGAATATTAATGTTGCAGTGAAAAATAATTAAATAAGTGGGAACGGTTTCAATTTTGAATTAAAACTGTTTCACCTTGATTAATGGAATATCTGGGTAAGTGGAACGGATTTTCCTTGAAAAACTGCAAGTGGGTAAGTAATGATTACTGTTTTCTCGAGCCTAGTAACTATCTGTTATTACTGCATGTCTGACAGGTGTCCAACGGTTACATTTTTTTAAAAAAAAAAGGAGTATATATAACACCCTCCAAATCCGGGGTATAGATTTGGGGCATTATTAACAACAATTACCAACTAAACCTGCACAAGCGGAATATTAATATAATAATTACCCCGAACTATCACTACTCAGGATCTTTTAAGGGTTGAGGTTGGAAACAAGAATCATGCACTACACTTTATTACAAACCCAACTAAATAAAACCTGTTTCAAGAACTCTCTTTATTACAAAACTTTATTCTATCTACAGTTTCACTACGCAATCTTTTATTCAAACTACACAAAACTCTTATTCAACCCAACATTACTACTTATCCTGCTACACCTGATCTGGCAATTCAAAGCTCTCTTCGGGAATAGGAAGGAACACTCTTGGTATAAGAGGGTCCCGCTGCTTGACTCGCTTCTTGACTACGCGGGTCCTGATGGGTTTCATTCTCTACCTTAACTGTAAAATAATAGGAGTAACAATAAAAAGGGATGAGCCAAAATTGCTCAACAAGCCTGCAACAATATATATATATATAAAGAGAAAAAAATAAATGAACCAAGAAGCTGCTGGTTTGAATAACCATCTGTATCTGTATATGATAATAATTTGCCCATGATGGCGAGTGCCAAATGAATAAGACTGGAAACAAGAACCAACATATGCACTACAATCTGCTGATCAGTCAGAATATAGTGCGGATCTATACCCAACTGCATAGACCCAACCAACATAAGGAGTACTCAGGCAACTATGGCCTATTAATTAATGGTCTGGGAAAAACCCAGCCTTTATAATAACCATCCAGTCCAAGGCTGAGCATCTGGAACAATCGGTATGCTATTGATATATCCCAACACCAGGATATACCAGAATATATATATATAGGGTAAAGGAATTGAAATATGAACAGGAATTCCATAAATTGGGTAAATCAAGAATTTAAATGAAATGGAACAAGTGATATAAATGGGTAACAGTGTATATGAACAATCATTATCAAAGAGAATTGATACGATAGAAAGGAAATATAAATCACTATTCTGAATTTAGAATAGGGGAAAAACTTGCCTTGCGCGTACTTAACCTGATTTAACTTACTGCCTTCTGACCCTAGCTTGCTTTGCCTTGCTAACACTGAACAAATCATAGAAAGATAGGTGTTTAGATAATTTACTATATACGTGTATCTTGAATTGATATCACGCAACCTTATCAGTCTACCCATGCGTTTCTATCTGACTCGCATATATATATATATATATACATACATTTATACAGCACATCTATTCACATAATTACATAAAGCACGTAGCACGTAAAGCACATAATTAATTTCTAGATTTATAATTATTTTTAGAATCAATTCTGGACTTATACCTGCATTACCAGTCGTATCTAATTTTATTATAATTTTTCGGGATTTATTCGGCTCAATTATATCCCTACTAGGACCTTCGAACTATCAATTATCACCAACCATTCTTTTTCAGAAGAAATTATAACTTACAACTATTTTTATTGGATTCGTCTCATTTTCCTGAGTCTAGGGGTCTTCGTTTCACTCAAATCGGACTAACGGTTAAATTGTTATGAATTAAACACTGATAATTCAATGTATTATTCAATATAGATAATTATTATAACCTTTTAAATCCTAAAATAATTTTTAAATAATTATTTAAGAAAAATCAAAGTCAAAAATAATTTTTTTATAATTTTTGGAGTTAAAACGAAGAAGTTACGATTTATTGAAAATTATGTGATTAATTATCGAAATAATTAATCACTTTTTAAATATTTAATAAATAAATAATTAATAAATAATTAATAATTACTTATTTAATAATTTAAAATAATAAATCCCTAATTATTAGGATTAATCAAAATTTATTATAATATTTATAACTTATCGATATTTATTCGATTAGATCGATTATTTACAAATAATCAATCAACTTAATTAACTGATACGCTATTTATAGAATAGCTACGAATTATTAGAATTATAGATCACTTAACGATTAATTACTCGTATCTTCACGAGCCACTCGCAACTCCCGCATAATTATCGATCTATTAGATTATTATTGAAACTCGTACGATTCGTTAATTAATTAATTACGGATATCTAATTATACGATACGAATAATTATTACAATATTATTCAAATAACTAACGCTCGAATAATAATTCAATTATCGAATCATTACTCGTAATAATAACTAATTATCGAATTATTAATCATATTATTTAATTATTTCTAATCTTTATTTACTAATTAATTACCTAATTATTAATTAATTACCCAATTATTAATTAATTAGATAACTAATAAATAATTAGATAAATAATTAAATAATTAATTAAATAATTAAATTCGAATTTATAATTAAATAAAATAATTCAGAAATTATAAATACTATTTTTCAGAATATAAAATTAATTTTTAATTAATTATTAGAATTATTAAAACTGATTTTTAATTACTAAAATATAAATAAATTATTAATTTAATCAAAAACACAAAAACAGAAACAGGGGTTGGGTTTTTAGGATCAAACCCGGGTCGTTTCCGGGTTGCAAACCGGGTCGAACCCGGGTCGCTCAAGAACAGGGTCGGCAACCCAGAAAACTCCGACGCCGGCGGCGTTTCCCGGCGAAAGTCCGGCGAGACAAAAACACGACCACAGCTGCGATTTCAATCCCGTTTCTTCACCGTTTTTGTTCCACAGCAACCACACGACGTTCCCTTCTGATCCTCCTTCCTCGTTCATCGACACAGCAGCCGAAAAACTGAAAAACGCGGCGGCGGCGCCGCTTTCCGGCCACCCCTAAAACAGAACCCAACCGGCACAAAACCGGTGCCAATCGACTCACAACACAACGATCTAAACGTTCGTAATCATCAAAACATCAAATAACAACCAGAAAATCAAACCCGAATTCGCGATTAAAATCCGAAAAACGAAATTAAAATCAATTAATCAAACACTAAAATTAATTGCATAATCAGAAACTACGATTCTTGGGCTTCAATTTGACTACTTACATGAACGATTTGGATGCTGGAATCACCTTCAAACTTTGCTTTGATTCTGCTACTCTGTTCTTCACAAACCCTAACCCTAATCCCCTTTTCTTTTTCTTTTTCTTTTTTTTTTTCTGATTTTTAATTGTAATTAACTGATTTAATTAATAATAATTCAGGTATTTATATTTATGAAAATAATACCCCTAAGTAAAATTAAGGGTCTAATTACACTCCTAATAAAAATATTTGGCCCCAATTTTTATAATTTTTGGGTATTAATAATGAATTTTTAAATATCCAATAAATACAAAATAAATACTAAAAATTCCCAAAAATTGTGAAAAATACAAAAATACAAAGAAAAATGATATATGATAATTTCATGATCATATAAAAATAAAAATGTGATTTTTGTGGGGTTTTTGGTACCCGAAGGGGTCCGGAAAAATCGTTTTTTCGCGAAAAAGGTCAGTTTGTAAAACGTCTAGGGGTTCAGAATAGCTATACGGTATAGGGCATTTTTAATAAAACAGAGCCAATGATTTTGTTTGAAATACGGGCTTTTAAAATACTGTTTGAGCTGTACGGGTTTTGATATAATATATATAACTGACGATAGAACGCTCAATAAATATCCAAAACACGTTTGGATCAAAACAACCAACACATAACACATAACAGTTAGGGTTCAACGACTCAACACATTTAATCACATAATAATACACATAATTTATTATTATTATAACATAATACAAGCGTAATTCCTCGGTCGTTACATTCTCCCCCCCTTAACAAGATTCTGTCCTCAGAATCTAATTATGCAAATAACTGAGGATACTTTTCTAGCATTTCACTTTCAAGCTCCCAGGTTGATTCTTCAACCACTGGGTTTCTCCATAAAACTCTCACTAATGACACAGACTTATTTCTTAATACCCTCTCTTGCCTATCTAGAATTCTTATTGGCTGTTCTACATATGACAAATCTGCCTGAAGTTCTACTGGTTCATACTCTATTACATGCTTTGTATCAGGATTATACCTCTTAAGCATAGATACATGAAATACGTTGTGAATGTGCTGCATATGGGGTGGTAGAGCTAACTCGTACGCAACCTTCCCAATTTTCTTCAAAATCTCAAATGGCCCAATGTATCGTGGCTTCAATTTCCCTTTATTGCCAAATCTGGTCAATCCTTTCCATGGCGATATTTTGAGCAATACATGTTCTCCTTCCTGATAGTCCATATCCTTCCTGGCTTGGTTGGCATATCTGCTTTGTCTGTTTTGTGCTGCCTCGATTCGTTTTCGAATAAGATTAATCTTTTCTTTTGTCTGCTGAATTAATTCTGGACCCAAAATCTTGCGTTCTCCAACTTCATCCCAGTGCACGGGTGATCTGCATTTCCTCCCATATAATGCTTCATACGGTGGCATTCCAATACTGGCGTGATAGCTATTATTATAAGAAAATTCCACTAGGGGTAAATGTTCATCCCAACTGCCTTCAAAATCGATTGCACAAACTCGTAGCATGTCTTCAATTGTTTGAATTGTCCTTTCACTTTGGCCGTCAGTTTGCGGATGATAAGCTGTACTCATATTTAACTTCGTTCCTAGACATTCTTGAAATTGTCTCCAAAATCTTGAATTGAAACGAGGATCTCGATCCGATACAATTGATACTGGTACTCCATGACGCATCACAATTTCTTTGAGATATATGTGCACTAATTTGTCGAGCGAAAATCTTTCATTAATTGGTAGAAAATGTGCCGACTTCGTAAGTCTGTCAATGATTACCCATATCGCATCATGATTTGCCCTAGTCTTCGGTAGTCCTACCACAAAATCCATCGCTAGATGTTCCCATTTCCATTCTGGAATGTCTAATGGTTGCAATAACCCACTCGGACGTTGGTGTTCTGCTTTAACTCGCTGGCATGTGTAACATTTACTCACCCATTCTGCTATCTCCTTCTTCATATTCGGCCACCAAAAGTTTTCCTTCAAATCGCGATACATTTTCGTGCTTCCTGGATGAATGGAATACTTCGAATTGTGCGCATCTTGCATAATTTCTTCTTTTAATTCTGTCACGTTAGGGATCCAGATTCTTGACGCAAAACGTAAAATTCCTTCATTATCTTTCTGAGTTGTAATCTCTTCTCCTGTTAAGTTGTCGTCTTGACTCATCACTTTTTCTTGACAACGGCGAATCTTTTCCAGCAATTCTGGTTGAAAAGTCATAGCGTAGATAGTTTCTACCGATTCATTAGGAGTACGAATTTCGATTTCCAATTTGTCGAATTCCTTGGCTAATTCTTCACATGAAGTCAACCGATTTAATTTTTCTTTTCTGCTTAGCGCATCTGCTACAACATTTGCTTTTCCTGGATGATAACTGATTGTAACATCGTAATCTTTAATCAATTCCAGCCATCGACGTTGTCGCATGTTTAGTTCCTTTTGCGTGAAGATATACTTCAGACTTTTATGATCCGTGTAGATTTCACATTTTTCACCGTACAGATAATGTCTCCAAAGCTTCAATGCAAAAACAATTGCTGCTAATTCCAGATCATGCGTAGGATATTTCTGTTCATGGGGTTTAAGTTGTCTCGACGCATAGGCAATGACATTACCATGTTGCATTAACACACATCCTAAACCACGATATGAAGCGTCACTGTAGATAACAAAATTTCCTTGCTCGTCTGGCAATACTAATACTGGTGCCGTCACCAACCGATTCTTCAATTCTTGAAAACTGTCTTCACACTTACTATTCCATTCGAACTTTTCACTTTGTCGAGTTAACTTGGTCAGCGGTGTAGCTATCTTTGCAAAATCTTTGACAAATCTTCGATAATATCCTGCCAAACCTAAGAAACTTCGAACCTCTGTCGGCGTCTTTGGTCTTTCCCAATTCAACACGGCTTCAATCTTTGCTGGATCAACTTGAATGCCTTCTCTGCTGATGATGTGCCCTAAAAACTGCACTTCCTTCAACCAAAATTCGCACTTGGAAAATTTTGCATAAAGCTGCTCCTTCCGTAATATTTCCAATGTCGTTCTTAAATGCGCTGCATGCTCTTCTTCCGTCTTTGAATAGATCAAGATGTCATCAATAAATATAATAATAAACTTATCCAAATACTTCTTGAATATTCGATTCATCAAATCCATAAACGCTGCAGGTGCATTCGTCAATCCAAAAGCCATCACAAGAAATTCATAGTGTCCGTACCTTGTTCTAAACGCTGTTTTTGGAATATCTTCGGCCTTGATCTTTAACTGATGATAGCCTGATCGTAAGTCGATTTTCGAAAACCATGCTGCTCCTTTTAATTGATCAAATAAATCATCAATGCGAGGTAAAGGATATTTATTCTTGATAGTTAACTTGTTCAGCTCACGATAATCGATACACAGTCGCATACTACCATCCTTCTTTTTCACGAACAATACTGGCGCACCCCATGGGGATACACTTGGCCTTATAATTCCTTTGTCAAGAAGTTCTTGCAACTGCTTTGCTAATTCCCTCATTTCAACAGGTGCCATTCTATATGGAGCTTTCGAAATTGGTTCAGTCCCTGGCGGCAAGTCAATAGTGAACTCGATTTCTCGATCTGGTGGAAGTCCTGGTAATTCGTCCGGAAAAACATCAAGAAATTCACAAACTACAGGAATATCTTCAATCTTCAAATCTCCCTTATCAACATCCCGTACATAGGCTAAATAAGCTTGACATCCTTGACGTAGCAATCTTCTCGTCTGCATTATTGATAGGAATCTCTGCTGTTGCTTCTCACCTTTAAATATTACCGTTTCATTTTCTTCAGTTTGCAATTTCACTCTCTTATTCGCACAGTCAATTTGAGCATTATTCTTAGACAGCCAATCCATTCCTAAAATAATATCAAACTCCCCTAACCTAAAAGGTATCAAATCAACTGAAAAATGACATCTCCCTATCTCAATATCACAGCTCGGACATACTCGATCTACTGCAACCTGATCATTATTTGCTAATTTTATGACTAACACTTCATCCAACCACTGAATTTCACAATCTATCTTAGAGATAAAGGCTTCAGAAATAAAAGATCTAGTAGCTCCTGAATCAATCAATACTAAAGCATTTACGGAATTTACAGGAAGTGTACCTGCAACCACATTCGGACTCTGTACCGCTTCCTTCATTGACATGTTGAAAGTCCTTGCTCTGGGCTGATTTTGCTGTGGTAGTGGAGGTGGAGGTAATGCTAAAACTCTTGGAATACTGGCAGCCATTGCAATTCCTCTGCAGTCTTTGGCGATATGCCCTTTTCTCCCACATTGAAAACAAGTAACTTCTGCTTTTCCCATTGGACATTCTCCAGAATAGTGTCCCCTTTGCTTGCACTTGAAACACGTAACATTTAGCTTGTTGCAAACTCCTGTATGCTTTCTACCACACGTTCTGCAATCAGGTATAGGCGGTCGAATAAGCCTTTGCTGAGTTGGGGCAGGTAGTCGATTTCCCATTCTCTGATTGTTCTGCTCTGGCCTTTTGAAATTTACTTTTCCCCGAGCTTGAAATCCCGGCCTTTTGTTGAAACGATTCTGAAAATTCCCTGGTCCTTTCTCTTTCTGAGCTGCTTCGCTTTCTCCTTCAATAATCATAGCCTTCTGAACAACAGCCGTATAAGTTGTCAATTCAAATACAGCTACCCTGCTACGAATCCATGGTTTCAGTCCTTGCTGAAATCTCTTGGCCCGCTTCTCGTCCGTATCCACCTGCTCTGGAACAAACCTTGCCAATTCAGTAAACTTGGTTTCATAATCCGCAACCGATAAGTTGTCTTGTTTCAGCTCCAGGAACTTGATCTCCATCTGGTTCTTCATAAAACGAGGAAAATATTTCTCCAAGAAAAGATCAGTGAATCTGTTCCAGTTCACCACACCTTCTTCCAAAGCTTTCTTTGATTCCCACCAGTAATTAGCTTCGCCTTTTAGAAAATAGCTAGCAAAATCTGTCTTCTGTTCTTCCTCGACCTTTGCCAACGAAAAAGCCTTTTCCATCTCTTTCAGCCAAGCTCTCGCTTTCGTAGGATCTGTGGAACCCATAAATTCCGGTGGCTTCACCGACTGAAATTGCTTGAAAGTAGTCGTAGGTGCTGCTGGTGGTATTTGATGTCCTGGATGAGCGGCTTGCTGTAACATCTGTTGCTGGAACTGCTGTTGCTGCTGCTGCATTTGTTGTTGCATCATCAACATCTGCTGTTGCATGAGATTAAACATCTGTTCCATCTGTGTATTATTGGTTTGGCCCTCGGTGTTTCCATTCGATGAGTCGGGCTGCGCTTTTCTCTTAGGTGCCATTTTTCTGGTAAATGAATAATGGACCTTATTTAATAACAGTATATTAAACATATATTAAAACAGTCGATTCGAGAAATAAAATAACTTATTAAATAACTGAATAAATAAAACAGTATGATATGTTTTAAATTTTTTTTTTTTTTTTTTTTTTTTTTTTTTTTTTACAACATGATCGTGAATAAAACTACATTTGTAAATATGCAATGGTACTGAAATAAATGTAACTGCTTAAATGACTGAAAATAAAATAAAGAAAACAAGCAAAAGATTATCTCATATATATATATATATAGGTAGAACACCAGCTACAGGTGTCAGTGCTTGATACAAAATCCTATGATATAACAGTCGTACTGCTACTACTATCAGTCAGAGTCAGTAGCTACACTCATACAAACTGGTCATACAATACTATGATGCCTCTATCTACAAAATATACATAATACAACACTCATCGATCTGCTGGTCTCAAAATCCTGGTGGTACGTGGCTCAACTCCTCCCGCACTGCCTCTAGTACTGCCTCAGTAAGTCCCAATGCTCTGCGATATGCTGTCTCCGCACTAAGATCCTGCTGTCTCAACTCAGTAAGCTGCTGCGAACTAACCCGGTGAATATGATGTAGTCTCTCTCTCAGTATATAATCCGGTCGTAATGCTCTGACAGGACCATCCGTCTGTGTCTCATACAATCCAAGGATCTCTCTACACTGGTTCTGCCATCTAATCCTCTCCTCCCTCTCTGCCTGAAAGCGCTGGTAAGTCACGGTATGATGCTCATGAAGATCAGTACTGGAACCTCGAGAAGGTAATGGTCCATCTACTACGATCTCATCCATAAACTCTGGCTGAGGAAACTGATACACTCCTGGGACAGGTGCATAAATGGCTAATGGGGCAGGAAATAAGACAGGCTGCTCCATAGGCGCATACACAGGCGGCTCTGCCTCTGGCTCCATCGGTGGCATCTCTGGAATCTCAACTGGTGGCATAGGAATCTGAGGCTCTAAATCCTCCCACTGCGGAAGATCAACCATATCAGGAATATCAAACATCGGAAAATCTAATGGTGGAATATCTGGTATCTCTGGCTCAACATATGGAAAATAATCTGCAAAACCTGGTACCTCCGGGGGAAGTGGTATCTCTGGTGCTGGCTCAGGTGGCAATGGAGGTAAGATCTGCTCTGACACTGGGGCTACTACCGGTGCATCCACTGGATCTGTCTCGGTCCTCTCCGTAGATGATGATAAAGAAGCCATCTAATATACATAAAAATAATAACACAAAACAATCAAATCACAATCCTATAACTCATAACTTCTAATCACATAGACAAACAGTCCTAACACTCTCACTCTCATTCTATCTTATTTTCCTATCTTATCTTAACCCTAACATTCTTGTTTTCCAAGGTCAAACCTAAGCTCGGATACCAACTATAACACCCTCCAAATCCGGGGTATAGATTTGGGGCATTATTAACAACAATTACCAACTAAACCTGCACAAGCGGAATATTAATATAATAATTACCCCGAACTATCACTACTCAGGATCTTTTAAGGGTTGAGGTTGGAAACAAGAATCATGCACTACACTTTATTACAAACCCAACTAAATAAAACCTGTTTCAAGAACTCTCTTTATTACAAAACTTTATTCTATCTACAGTTTCACTACGCAATCTTTTATTCAAACTACACAAAACTCTTATTCAACCCAACATTACTACTTATCCTGCTACACCTGATCTGGCAATTCAAAGCTCTCTTCGGGAATAGGAAGGAACACTCTTGGTATAAGAGGGTCCCGCTGCTTGACTCGCTTCTTGACTACGCGGGTCCTGATGGGTTTCATTCTCTACCTTAACTGTAAAATAATAGGAGTAACAATAAAAAGGGATGAGCCAAAATTGCTCAACAAGCCTGCAACAATATATATATATATAAAGAGAAAAAAATAAATGAACCAAGAAGCTGCTGGTTTGAATAACCATCTGTATCTGTATATGATAATAATTTGCCCATGATGGCGAGTGCCAAATGAATAAGACTGGAAACAAGAACCAACATATGCACTACAATCTGCTGATCAGTCAGAATATAGTGCGGATCTATACCCAACTGCATAGACCCAACCAACATAAGGAGTACTCAGGCAACTATGGCCTATTAATTAATGGTCTGGGAAAAACCCAGCCTTTATAATAACCATCCAGTCCAAGGCTGAGCATCCGGAACAATCGGTATGCTATTGATATATCCCAACACCAGGATATACCAGAATATATATATATAGGGTAAAGGAATTGAAATATGAACAGGAATTCCATAAATTGGGTAAATCAAGAATTTAAATGAAATGGAACAAGTGATATAAATGGGTAACAGTGTATATGAACAATCATTATCAAAGAGAATTGATACGATAGAAAGGAAATATAAATCACTATTCTGAATTTAGAATAGGGGAAAAACTTGCCTTGCGCGTACTTAACCTGATTTAACTTACTGCCTTCTGACCCTAGCTTGCTTTGCCTTGCTAACACTGAACAAATCATAGAAAGATAGGTGTTTAGATAATTTACTATATACGTGTATCTTGAATTGATATCACGCAACCTTATCAGTCTACCCATGCGTTTCTATCTGACTCGCATATATATATATATATACATACATTTATACAGCACATCTATTCACATAATTACATAAAGCACGTAGCACGTAAAGCACATAATTAATTTCTAGATTTATAATTATTTTTAGAATCAATTCTGGACTTATACCTGCATTACCAGTCGTATCTAATTTTATTATAATTTTTCGGGATTTATTCGGCTCAATTATATCCCTACTAGGACCTTCGAACTATCAATTATCACCAACCATTCTTTTTCAGAAGAAATTATAACTTACAACTATTTTTATTGGATTCGTCTCATTTTCCTGAGTCTAGGGGTCTTCGTTTCACTCAAATCGGACTAACGGTTAAATTGTTATGAATTAAACACTGATAATTCAATGTATTATTCAATATAGATAATTATTATAACCTTTTAAATCCTAAAATAATTTTTAAATAATTATTTAAGAAAAATCAAAGTCAAAAATAATTTTTTTATAATTTTTGGAGTTAAAACGAAGAAGTTACGATTTATTGAAAATTATGTGATTAATTATCGAAATAATTAATCACTTTTTAAATATTTAATAAATAAATAATTAATAAATAATTAATAATTACTTATTTAATAATTTAAAATAATAAATCCCTAATTATTAGGATTAATCAAAATTTATTATAATATTTATAACTTATCGATATTTATTCGATTAGATCGATTATTTACAAATAATCAATCAACTTAATTAACTGATACGCTATTTATAGAATAGCTACGAATTATTAGAATTATAGATCACTTAACGATTAATTACTCGTATCTTCACGAGCCACTCGCAACTCCCGCATAATTATCGATCTATTAGATTATTATTGAAACTCGTACGATTCGTTAATTAATTAATTACGGATATCTAATTATACGATACGAATAATTATTACAATATTATTCAAATAACTAACGCTCGAATAATAATTCAATTATCGAATCATTACTCGTAATAATAACTAATTATCGAATTATTAATCATATTATTTAATTATTTCTAATCTTTATTTACTAATTAATTACCTAATTATTAATTAATTACCCAATTATTAATTAATTAGATAACTAATAAATAATTAGATAAATAATTAAATAATTAATTAAATAATTAAATTCGAATTTATAATTAAATAAAATAATTCAGAAATTATAAATACTATTTTTCAGAATATAAAATTAATTTTTAATTAATTATTAGAATTATTAAAACTGATTTTTAATTACTAAAATATAAATAAATTATTAATTTAATCAAAAACACAAAAACAGAAACATGGGTTGGGTTTTTAGGATCAAACCCGGGTCGTTTCCGGGTTGCAAACCGGGTCGAACCCGGGTCGCTCAAGAACAGGGTCGGCAACCCAGAAAACTCCGACGCCGGCGGCGTTTCCCGGCGAAAGTCCGGCGAGACAAAAACACGACCACAGCTGCGATTTCAATCCCGTTTCTTCACCGTTTTTGTTCCACAGCAACCACACGACGTTCCCTTCTGATCCTCCTTCCTCGTTCATCGACACAGCAGCCGAAAAACTGAAAAACGCGGCGGCGGCGCCGCTTTCCGGCCACCCCTAAAACAGAACCCAACCGGCACAAAACCGGTGCCAATCGACTCACAACACAACGATCTAAACGTTCGTAATCATCAAAACATCAAATAACAACCAGAAAATCAAACCCGAATTCGCGATTAAAATCCGAAAAAACGAAATTAAAATCAATTAATCAAACACTAAAATTAATTGCATAATCAGAAACTACGATTCTTGGGCTTCAATTTGACTACTTACATGAACGATTTGGATGCTGGAATCACCTTCAAACTTTGCTTTGATTCTGCTACTCTGTTCTTCACAAACCCTAACCCTAATCCCCTTTTCTTTTTCTTTTTCTTTTTTTTTTCTGATTTTTAATTGTAATTAACTGATTTAATTAATAATAATTCAGGTATTTATATTTATGAAAATAATACCCCTAAGTAAAATTAAGGGTCTAATTACACTCCTAATAAAAATATTTGGCCCCAATTTTTATAATTTTTGGGTATTAATAATGAATTTTTAAATATCCAATAAATACAAAATAAATACTAAAAATTCCCAAAAATTGTGAAAAATACAAAAATACAAAGAAAAATGATATATGATAATTTCATGATCATATAAAAATAAAAATGTGATTTTTGTGGGGTTTTTGGTACCCGAAGGGGTCCGGAAAAATCATTTTTCGCGAAAAAGGTCAGTTTGTAAAACGTCTAGGGGTTCAGAATAGCTATACGGTATAGGGCATTTTTAATAAAACAGAGCCAATGATTTTGTTTGAAATACGGGCTTTTAAAATACTGTTTGAGCTGTACGGGTTTTGATATAATATATATAACTGACGATAGAACGCTCAATAAATATCCAAAACACGTTTGGATCAAAACAACCAACACATAACACATAACAGTTAGGGTTCAACGACTCAACACATTTAATCACATAATAATACACATAATTTATTATTATTATAACATAATACAAGCGTAATTCCTCGGTCGTTACAGTATAAGTAAGACAGAGATAAGATTTTTTAATCTTTTATTTCCTTTCATACTTTTTCTCTACTTGCTTTTACTCTCTTTCTTCTTCTCACGTTGGTTTTTCATACAGACATTTTCTCAAACACCTAACAGGCACTCTTAAATCTCAATTTTTCACATGGCACCTAAGGATTTAATCATTGATGGAGCTAAGTTTGTTCCAAATAACTATGCTGCAATTCTTGATCATACTGAAGCTCCATCTGAATTGCATTTTGTGCAAGATCTTCTTGCACATAGTGAGATTGGGTATGCATTGACCCAGCCTTTAGTCTTTTCAAGCCAACAAGTTCTGACATTTTGGCGGACTGGGCACTTTGATAATGGTGGTACACATGGCACTCCCAGTATTGTTTTCGAAGTGGGTGATTCTTCATATGCAGTCACTCCTGGTATAATACACAAGGCTCTACATCTCCCAGAAGGATGTACCTTTTCAATTCCAGAGGAATCAGCTCTTCAGGATTTAATGGCCCATCTGGGGTATGAACAGAGTTTGGCAAAGCTTGGGCAGTTGAAACAGGCTCATATCAGAAGAGAATGGAGCTTCTTCTTCGACTGCATCACTAAAGCTTTTGGGAACAAGTGTTCGAATTTTGATGCTATCCCAATTCTGAGTCAGCACATCGGGTATGCTATTATAAACCAAACTCATTTTGATTTTGCAACTGCTATAATTGGTTTTATTGGGGATAGGATGACAGAGAATAGGAATGTTGTTTACTTTGCTAGATTCTGTCAACTTATATATTCTTTTTGTACTGATGAACCTCAATTAGTCAGTTCCTCAAATCCACCTTTTAAGGTTGCAAAACGTTACTTTAATGACCTGATAAATGCTGACACTAAGAAATCAGTGGTTAGACCTTTACAGATTCCTCAATCTGTAAAACAGATCTTAGTAAATGCTGATCCTGTTACTTATAGATCTGTTTATTCTGATGTCCAACCAACAACAACCTCCCAAACACCACAACAACCATCAGCACCTACCACCCATTCTACTCAACCAACCCTCAGGCAATATATCAAATCCTATCTCTCCACTTCACAGACAGTTCAACCCTCAACCTCAGTACCTACTGTGAAGCCTTCATCTTACAAGCCAAAGAGGACAAAGACTGTTCCTCCAACACCTCAAAAGAGAAGGAGGATTGCCTTGAGAGATGAATCTGATACTGAGGACCAGGTTCCTTCTTCAGAACCTGTTATTGATGAAGCTGAGAAAGAGACTTCTCAGAAGGATTCTGGAATTGGGGGGTCTAGGCTTCTCAAGAGGCTTAGAAGAATGACAGTTCCTGAAACTCCCAAGGAATCCAAATCTACAAAGAGATACAAGAAACAGAGGGCAAAATAGGCCAGTTTCAGATGATAAAGAGGAAGTAGTTAAGAAAGGGGATCAGGAATCTCTGATCTCACAAGAAAAGGAATTTGCTAAAGTCACTTCTTCTCCATCAACTCCATCTCAGGAAGCTGTTTCTGAAAAGGCCAACACACCAACTGTATTTCCTGTTGATCGACGCACAAGTGCTGATATTGATATTCAAAACTTGGTTGTGCCTGAAGTAATTTTCTTAGAAGCTCCAACAGCAAATAATCTATCAACAACACCTGTTACTGATGCTGTTCAAACTCCAGAGTTATCTACTACACCTTCTCTGCATCTAAATGCTGGTGATCAGAATATAGGTGAGCATCAGGATATGGCTATTGATCAGACCTTTGAACCAGATCAGCAATTAGAGGATGGTGAAGCCTCCATTGCTACTCACACTGTTGTCTTATCCGAAGATACTGATTCTGTAAGTTCTGATGCAGCAAATGCTGGAGATACTGGTGATGCTGCTCCAAATGCAGATGCTGATGCAGCAGGTCCTTCAGGACATGCTCCTCAACAAACTATTCTTAAGTCTGAACTTGTTAAGAAGTTTGTTACCAGAGAAGCACCAGTGCCTTGGAGTGAAACTCCTGCAGGACAGAAGTGGACTAAGGAGTGGAACTCAGTTTCCTGTGTTCCAACTGAAAAGCATCTTGCTGAGCACTTGACTAAAGCTGATGAAATGTTAAATTCTGATGATTTCAAAACCCAGCTTAGAGTCACTGCATTGAGTACTAAACATCTACAAGCTCTTCATTCAACTACTCATGCAGAGCTACACAAGATTCAGGAAGAATTCATCAAACAGGAACAAATTCAAAATATTGATAAGAAAAAGTTCTTCCAACCTACCTTTGACATGATTGCTTATATTGAGAAGACTCAAGAGAAACAACAAGCTCAGATTAAAGATATTCTAACAAATCAAGCTTCTCAGCAATCTCAACTTACTAAAATCCAAGCCTCAGTGGAATTGCTTGTCTCTCTTCTACTTCCTGCTGATGCCAAAAAGGGGGAGAAAGTAATTAAGTCCAAATGCAAGACTGACAAGACACTGAAAGGGAAGGATAATGAAAAGGATGATCAAGGACGCTCTGGAATGGGTAGAGGTCATAGTCAAGGTAGAGGTTTCACATCAAGAAAAGCTGAAATCACAAGTCACAGGACAAGTTCTGATACTGGGAAAATAATAAGTTCTGCTACTGGTAAAAGGATAAGTTTTGATGAACTTTTAGATCTTGATGAGGAAATGTCAAGACAGTTATTTCTTCAGGAAAATCCAGGAATGGACTTGGAGAGTTTAATGGAGGAAGAAGCCAGACTTAAATCAGAGAAAGTCACATCTAAATCTAAACTTCTGGTAAAAAGCCACTTCCAAAACTCAAAGGCATTGTGATAAAAGAAAGGACAAATGCTGAAGCAACATTGGCTAAATCACAACCGCGGATAGATCCATGATCCAAGGGTAAAGAAAAGGTTGGTGAACCTATTAAGGTTTATGTGCCTCCTGAGGATGAAGAAATTACTGATGAAAAGAATGATCTTGCTCTGACTTCAAGAAAAGTTCTTAAAACAACCTTTGACATGGCTCAAGTTGTTCAGAGTCAAGATAAAGTAAGTTCTGATATTTCAAAGAAGCAAGTAACCTCTGACACAACTCAAGTTAACTTGATATCAGAAGTTAGACCAAAGACACTCCTACCAGGATTTACTAAAGCAAAACAGACTCAACCTTTGAAGAATGCTGTAAGTGGTTTTGAAGCAAGAGTAGTTACTGGAAAGGAAGCAAGAGATAAAACTGGATTGGGAAGTGCTGATGAAAGAAGAATACAGAACACTACCAATGATCCAACTTCCTTAAGTGAACCAGGTATTGGAGCAACTCCTGAGAGATTGAATCAACTAGAATCTGTACAAATGGTTTACCATACCTACTTGAAAGAACACATCTTGTTGTACTTCATGACAGATGGTAGGGTTTATCATATAAGGAAAAATGCCATTCCATTGAAGTATTTTGGAGAACTGGAGCATGTACTATTCTTACTTCAAGTGGATGACAGATTGACAGGAACTGCTGCAAACTATTTGAAGGATCAGATTCAGAGACAAAAAAGGCTTTATTCTGTTAAGTCTGACAGCACATATGTTCCAAAGTACAGAGATCATAAGGATGATATAGTTGAAATGAAGCCCAACACTGCTAAAATTATAACTACCTTTCTAGGTTACAGGGCTGTGGAATTTAATCTTGAGTCTGATAAAGCTTATTTGATCAGACTGGATCAGGATATAAAAAAAGCAAAGATTAATGATCTTAGGGCTGCAATCTTTCAAATTGGTGAAGATACTGCAGAGCTTAAAGATGCTAAAAAGAGGATGATTGATGAACTTAGATATGCTGAGAGATGTTTGTTGAAGAACTATCTCAGAACAACTCCTGACATCAGAGAGATCAGAAGATGAAGTCAAGTTGAAGATCTACAACTGCTTAAATTCTGATATTTGTACAGACTGAAGTTGTTATCAGAAGTTAAATATTGGTAAAGCTTTAAGGACTGTAAGTTGTAGCTATCTAGTCTAATTCTCATGCATTTGTACTTAATGTTTTTGACGTCATCAAATATCTGTTAAACTTGTATATTATGCTAATTTACAAGTTGGGGGAGATTGTTAGATATATTTGATAATGTCATGGCTAATATGATTTATGTTTAGTTTTTAGATCTTACTTAACAGGACAAATCAGTACTTAACTGGGAATCAGTACTTAACTGGAAGTCAGAACTTAAGGATATCAATACTTATATTATCAGGAGATAATCATCAGAAGTTGGATATCAGAACTTAAGTGCTGAAGGACAATCAGATAAGGATAGTAGCTGATTAAAGGAAAGAAGATCGAGATAAACATAAGAAGAGATATGCATGAAGAAGGAGTTCCGTGAAGAATGGAATACTTGGAAGAAAAGATATCTGATTGATATATTTTAGGAAGCAGAATTATATTCCATATCAATTAGCGATTATCTTGTAACTGTGTAATATATAAACACAGACATAGGGTTTACACTATAAGTGTTATCATATTCGAGAAGATTATTCATTGTAACCCTAGCAGCTCTCGTGATATTTGTTCATCACTGAGAGGTAACAGTTCCATACTGTAACAGAGTTTATTGTTTCAATAAAGTTTGTTTTCTGTTACTTAAGATATTAAAGTTCGATTTGATTGTATTTTACACTATATTCAACCCCTCTATAGTGTGTGTGACCTAACAGTATCAGAGCAAGCTCTTAACACACAAAGAGTTTAAAGATCAAGGCAATCAAGAAACAAGAGCATGAAGGATGTTGGAGTGAAGATCCCACTTCTAGATAAAGACAACTATCATAACTGGAAAGTGAAGATGCCTGTAATATATAATTGTTGATGTCAAAGATTACTGGAGATAAACTGGAGATAACAATGTCATTAGCATCTCTGATCAAAGTATGAAGCAAGTCAAATGGACATCTGATCTGAGTAGAAGATTAATGAACAGTTATTTTTAGTAATCAGTTAAGCTTGGGGTCAACCCTTAGTAAGTTGTATTGTTATCTAAATTTGTATTTTGTACTTGTAACACTTAAAGTCTGTAAAAATGCAAAGGAGCAGACTAGAGTCTTTTTCCTAAAATAGTATCAAGCCTAAGGATTCTATCTAGAAGAAGATCAAGAAGATCATGCCTCAGAAGAATTTTGAAGAAGCTTGGAGTTGAATAAATCTGTTTGGAGAAAAATACTCTAAGTCAAGATCTCTACAAGTCACAAATTTAATGTTATAGAGAAGTCATTCGAGAACTCCATAATGGATTATCGAGAAGTCATTCAAGTTACAGAGAGTACCGACGGATGAGGAACATCCATCAGAATAGTAGTTTGGCTAGCCGACGTATGACTGTTGTTAGGCACATCCGTCGGGATACAATCACTACTCGTCGGATGAGCAATATCCACCGGGATAGAAAAAATGAATGAATTCAGAGTGGAGAAGTCAGGAAAGCTACCAAAGAACTCAGGAAGATATCGACAAGCAAAATTGAAGAACTAAAGTTTGGAGATATCGACAAGTCATTCCTTCACTAGAGAACTTAGAGTTATCGACTAGTCTACATTTAGTAGAGAACTCTGAGTTATCGATAAGTCAAAGTGAAGATGTGAAGACTAGAGATTTCGACAAGCTGAAGACCTCTACAAGCCAAAATTAATATCGAGTGCTATAGATCTCGATAAGCCTATATACTTATCGAGATCTCAAGAGTTCAATTAATTTAAACTGGAGATCTCGAGGTATAGTCTCAAAGTACATAATTGCAGATCAGTTCAATATCCAAGATAAACAATCAACAAACCATCCAACAGCTGGATTGACAAGTCTACAAAAAGCAGCTTGAAGAGTGTGCAAGATCAATGGATTAACTAACAGAGGAAGATTAAAGTGAACACGGGATGCTAAAGATATGCTAATCCAGAAATGGAAGATTTGCTTTTCTATAAATAGAAATGACAAGTGACAGTTTAGAAAAGCTAATAGCATATTTATTATCCACTGTGTAAACCAGCAGTTAACTGAGTCATAAAGTTAACACTGGTCCTTTAGTTAGTTGTAACAATTTAGATCAAATCTCTTGTATAACTCTCAAGAAGAAGCTGAGCTCTTTAACATCAAAGAGCTTAGAATTTTTTTTAGCAAAACAGTCTTAATTTTTAAAATAAAAATTAAGTGAGTTTTGAAGATCTGTGTTCTTTATTTTCTGCAAGTTTACATTCTGCATGAACACTTTTCTATACACGATTTAATTTACTTTGTTCAACCATTAATTTTCAAGAAAAGCCTAAAATCAGAAAAACACATTCATCCCCCCTCTGTGTGTGATTCATTACCTAACAAGTGATATCAGAGCAAAATCTGATAGTAAACAGATTCCAGATCTTGGAAGAATGAATACACGGAAAATCAGTAGCATCAAATTTCCTACCTTTGACAAAGCTACCTACACTATTTGGAAAAAGAAAATGAGCAGAATAACTCTGAAAGTTATATATGGAATTCTCAAAACATATGAACTAGAGATGATTCAAAGGCAATCATTGAGGTCTGGTCAAGGACATGTTGTGGATGGCTCAAGTGCCTTAATTGTAAATGAAAGCCAATCCTTCAATGATGAACTAAGATCCAAAACTTCAGTTGCCTCAAAAAGTGAGCAGAGAGCAAATGATTCACAGGAGCAAGTCATACTAGAGTTGGAAAAGGATGAGTTCAACACTCTTGAAGAACTGGATGAGCTAGATCAGTCAATGGCCTATTTAGCTAGAAAATTCTCTAACATAGAGTAAGGAAGACAAGATACTTAAAAAGTAAAGGACGGTCCTTTAACAAAGATAGCAGCTAGAAGGAAAAAGGGAAGTACAATTATGATAGCAAGACTGGCTACAAAACTGGATCTGTTGACAGATCTAATATAAGGTGCTTCAGTTGTGATGAATTAGGCCACTTTGATACAGAATGCAGGAAACCCAAGAAGGCAAAGAAAGATAAAGCTTATCTTGAACTTGAAGCAAAGTATTAAGCTCTTATGAGGAAACAGCAAATCAAAGCTTATATTGCAGAAGGTAAAGGTTGGGATGACTCTGAAAATGATGAAGATGAAGATCGAGGAAACTATGCACTCATAGACTTGGAGCAAGGAGAGTCATCCTCATCTAAATCAGAGGTACCAACTCTTACCTCCACTGATTTAAATGTGAATCAATATAAGGAAACTGTTGAAAAGATGAGCACAGAAATGTTTCACATTTATACAAGCATGGTTGCTGCTAATGAAGAAGTCAGCAGATTAACAAAGTTAAATGAGAAGCTTGAAAGTGAAAAACAAGAAGTTGAATTGTTGACAGTGGAGCTTGAAGCCTTGAAACAAGAAAATGGTTATCTGAAAAATAAGCTCAAGTGTGCAAATGAGATTGAGGCTGTGCTAAGAGAAAAACTGGAGAGAAGTGAAGTAAAGTTGAAGTCCTTCAAGAATGCATCTGAATTGGTTGGTCAGTACCATGAGAAAAATAAACCATGTGCAAATATTTCTATTGGTCTTGATTATGATACCTTAAACCACAAGAAGGAAAACACTAGTAACAGAGGAAAAGCAACAAAGAGTGAAAATGTTCCAACAATGCTGGAAAATGTTTGGTCACCTGTGTTTAAGCCTTGTGAGGTAAACTTCAGTAAAGAAGAATTGATTATCAAGCAAGAAATTACAGATGAGGATAATGAAAAGAGGAATACCAATTCAATTCAATCTTCCAAGACTGAAGTTAATCTTATGGATAATCAAAGTACCAAGACTCCTGTCAAAGAAACCAAGATTGAAGATGCAAGAAAGAAGAAGAAAAATAGAAATGGAAGAATGGGGATAAACAAAAGAAATAAACTGACCTATGTTGCAGATGTTCCTGGAAAGAAGTGTGAAAAATGTGGCTCTGCAAGTGATGAAGGGTGTTAGTAAAAAGGGTGTTAGTAAGCTAACTGAAGGAGCCTGTAAATACAATGAAGCAGATTTAAATGATCCCTACTCATTCTATGATAAGTTTGACTGCATCCCTTGTAACTTGAAAGTGATGAAGAGTTGCCACAAACTGAGAGTAGACCTAAAAAATCAAAAATTGAGTCTATATCAGAAAGGGATAGTGCACAACAATCACTGAATTCTATTTTATCTGAAACAAATCACTCTACTTCTGCTAAATTAGTTAACAAGAAGAAAGTACCCAACACTGCTTGGGTCACTAAACACACCTGAATCTCATTGTGTGCAGGGCAAAGTGAAGAAAGTCATATGGATCATTAACAGTGGATGTTCCAGATATATGACAGGTGATAAGGCCCTACTATCATAGTTTGAGGAGAAAGCTGGCCCATTGGTGACCTTTGGAGATAACAACAAAGGATTCACAATGGGATATGGCAAGATTGTTTCTGAAAATATTGTCATTGATGATGTAGTACTAGTAGTTGGTCTTGAGGTGAATCTTCTCAGTGTTAGCCAATTTGCAGACAAAGGCTTTGAAGTTTATATAACAAAGAAAAATGCACCTTTATCAGCAAGAAAACTGGTGAAATTGCTCTAAAAGGAATAAGGAAAGGAAGCTTGTTTGTTGCAAACTTGGAATCAACAAATAAGGATGGTATTTGCTGCTTCTACACCAAGGCATCAGAAGAACAAAGCAAGCTATAGCATAAGAAGCCGTCTCACTTGAATTTTAAGGCAATTAACAAATTAGTCAAAAAGGAGTTAGTGAGAGACATGCTCAAGCTAGAGTTTGCTCAAGTTGAAGTCTGTGAAGCTTGTCAGAAAGGAAAGATGAAAAGATCTAGTCACAAGTCAAAAACTGTGAATTCTATTAGTGCACCCTTGCAACATATTCATATTGACTTGTTTGGGCCAATGAATGTCTTATCAATTTCAAGGAACAGATATGCACTTGTGATGGTGGATGATTTCTCAAGATACACTTGGGTAGAGTTCATGTACTCTAAAGATGAAACTCCACATATCATAATTGATCATATCAAGAAGATAGAAAAATAGGCTGAAGATTATAATTATGTGAAAAGATTGAGAAGCGACAATGGAACAGAATTCAGAAATGTTACATTAAGTGAATTCTGCAAAGGCAAAGGCATTGTTCAAGAATTCTCAGCTTCCAGAACACCTCAACAAAATGGAGTAGTTGAGAGAAAGAACACAACATTGGTTGAAGCTACTAGAACAGTGATGCAAGATGCCAAGTTGCCAACAAGTTTCTGGGAAGAGGCTGCTAATACTGCATATTATATTCAGAACATATATCTCATTAATAAGGCACATGGCAAGTCACCCTACTCAATATGTCTAAGAGAAATCCTACTATAAAGCATCTTCATGTGTTTGGAAGCAAGTGTTACATTTTGAAAGACAACTCTTAATATGTGGGAAAATTTGACTCAAAGGTTTTTGAAGCATTTTTTCTGGGATATTCACTGAAAAGAACAGTCTACAAAGTCTATGTGATTGATCAAAAGAAGATCATGGAAAGCACATATGTGACCTTTGATGATGACAAGTGTCCAGTCTTGAAATGCCTTGATGGTAATGAAGCTGAAGCTCTTGCATTTGAAAATCTCAACATTGATAGTGATTCTGATGATGAAGATGAAGTTAATACACAACAGTTGATGAATAAAGAGACTATTGAATAGGAAAATCATGGGAATGGAAGCTCATCTCAAACACCTGAATTTGATAGCACAAACTCAGGGGGAAAAAGGGAAGAAGGATCTACCAGTCATACCAATAATGAAGAAAATGATGAAGGCACAAGTCAACAAACTCGCACAAGGAAGTGGGATAAAAGTCACTCTAGAGAAGCAATTATTGGTGATACTACTGCTGGTGTGAGGACTAGAAGTGCAACTGCTAATGAGTGCCTACATGCATGTTTTCTATCTCAAGTAGAGGCTAAGAAAATTGATGAAGCTCTACGGGATCCTGACTGAATATCTGCCATGCAGGAAGAGCTGAATCATTTTGAAAGAAGCAAAGTCTGGAAGTTAGTTCCTGCACTAAAGAACAGAAGCATTATTGTAACAAAATGGGTGTTCAGGAATAAAATGGATGAAAATGGTATAGTTACCAGAAACAAAGCAAGGTTGGTTGCAAAAGGCTACTCACAAGAAGAAGGGATTGATTATGATGAAACTTTTTCTCCTGTTGCAAGACTTGAAGCTATAATAATTTTTCTAGCATTCGCAACACATTCAAATTTTAAAGTGTATCAAATGGAAGTCAAAAGTGCCTTTCTGAATGGTGAGCTAGAAGAAGAAGTTTATGTGCAACAGCCTCCTGGCTTTGAGGATCCAAAATTTCCAAATTTTGTGTATAAATTACTCAAGGCTCTATATGGACAAAAATAGGCACCTAGATCTTGGTATGACATACTATAAGATTTCCTATTGAAGCATGATTTTACTAGAAGAACCATAGACAGGACTCTCTTCTACAAGAAACATGGTGAAGATATGATCCTAGTTCAGATCTACGTGGATGATATCATTTTTGGTTCTACTAATGAGAAGTTGTGCCAAAGATTCTCCAAGCTTATGCAAAGTGAATATGAAATGAGTATGATGGGGGAATTGAGTTACATCCTTGGACTTCAAGTCAGCCAAAGAAATGATGATATCTTCATCAGCCAAACTAAATATGTCAAGGATCATTTGAAAAATTTTGGAATGGTTGATTGTTCATCTGCATCTACACCTATGTCTACTGCAACAAAGTTGGATGAAGATAAAAAGGGCAAGAGTGTAGATATCTCAAGCTACAAAGGGATGATTGGATCATTACTTTACTTAACAGCAAGTAGACTAGATATCATGTTTGCAACATGTCTATGTGGAAGATTTCAAGCCAATCTAAAAGAATCACATTTGATGGCTGTAAAGAGGATTTTCAGATACTTGAAGGGGACTCCAAACTTGGGATTATGGTATCCTAAGGGAACTGGTTTTGAAGCTGTTGGATAGACAGATGCAGATTTTGTTGGATGCAGGATTGATAGAAAGAGTACCAGTGGAAGCTATCAATTTCTTGGACAAATACTTGTATCCTGGTACAGCAAGAAACAACAATCTATATCAACTGCTACAGCTGAAGCTAAATACATAGCTGCAAGAAGTTGTTGTGCTCAAGTGCTTTGGATTAGAAATCAGCTAATGGATTATGGCCTAGTGTTACACAAAATTCCTATCACGTGTGACAATACTAGAGCTATATCTACAGTAGCTAATCCAGTTAATCATTCTAGGATAAAGCACATTGATGTGAGGTACCACTTTATTAGAGAACATGCTACTAATGGTACCATTGAGCTTAGGGCTGAGCATAAATTACCCAAACCGACCGAAAAGCCCAATCCAAACTGACCAAACCGAATTTTACGGTTTACTAACGGTTTGGTTCGGTTACGGATTGGCATTTTAAAAAGCGAATTTTTTCGGTTTGGTTTTAGTTTTTACCTCCAAACTGACCGATATAACCGAACCGAACCGAATATTTAAATGTATTAGTAAAGTGCAATTAATAATAAAATTATTATGTACAACATATGTGTAAACTAAAACATATAAAAGAACTAATAATAATATATTTTATTCTAAGATATAAATATTCATGTATGTGTTATATTTTCTCTATTTTTATTTTTATTCAATAAAAGCATAAGAATTGGTCGCATCTTTTTTGTACGTCTTTTTGCCTTTTTTTTATTTTTCAAAGTCATTATTTATATATATATATATATATATATATATATATATTCTTTTTGAATATGATTATAATAGAAAATATAATTCTATAATATGGTACTAAATTTCGATTCTTATTTAAAATTTCAAGTTTAATTTAATTTCTAACTTTGTTTTATAGGAAAAACGGTTTAAACCGAAACCAAACCGAACCGAACCATTTTAAACTGATTGGTTTGGTTTGGTTTTTTCATATAACGATTTGGTTTTGGATTGGATTTTAGGGAAATCACTAATTTCAGTTTGGTTCGGTTTGGACCCTCCAAAGCGCCCAAATCGACCGATGCTCACCCCTAATTGAGCTCATTTTTGCAACAACAGAGAAACAACTAGTTGACATTTTTACTAAACCTTTGGATGAAACAACTTTCACTAGACTTGTAAGTGAAATTGGTATGCTTAATTCTTCATCCTAAGGCAAGAACTCAGCTAATGTTTTGCAGCAGATTAATCTCCAATAAATCAAAATTAATTTGATTAAATTGGAAATTAACTGAAATATGAATTATAAATATTTCAGAAATCTCTGCATATTTGTTTTTCAAATTCAATTAACTTGGAATTTTTCAAATTCTAAGTAAACTGCTTAGTTGTTAATTTACATCTTTAATATGTAAAATTAACACAAGATAAAATTGCACTAACCAAAAGTATTTAGATAACTAAGTTCTCAATAAGTATAAATTGACTTCTCGACAAGTCATTTTAGGACTTCTCGAGTGAGTCCTCGATAAGTCAATTTACTGACTTCTCGAGTGACTTCTCGATAGGCTTAAAATGACTTATCTATAAGTCCTTGTAGAGTTCTCTAGTAGTGTTCATTCACAAAGTTCTCTACAAGTACAATTCTTGACTTATCAATAACTCAGAACTGAGATAATTTAAATTGATAAATTATTTTGGTAAAATACTTTTAGAAAATTTATTCTAATTTTATTTTAAATTTATTCAAATAAAAGTTAGAATTAGTTCTGTTCACTTTTTGGACAAACTGGGTATTTATTTGACATTTCGATAAGTCAAGTTTGAGTTCTCTAAAAGAGTAATTTACAATGACTTCTTGACATATACCTTATTTCTCAAAAAGACTTCTTGATAGACAAACTCCTAATGTCTATTTTTGAGTTCTCGACAAGTCATCTACTTTTACTATAAATACCCAGACTTCTCGAATATTTTAACTTGAAATTTCTCGAAATTCTAAGCAAACTGAATAATTATTAATTCATATTCTAACTATATGAAGTTAATAAATAACAGATCAAAAGAAGCAAAAAGTATGAAAAACTGAAATAATTTAATTCATAAATTATGTTCAGCAAAATACTTTTAACATACTTTGTCTATAATTACTCTAACTTATTGACACATTTACGTATTTATGTGCTATTTTTTTAATGTGGAAATATGTTATTCTAATGTAAGTAGACTAGTACATTATATCTGATATTTTGAGAAAGCTGATAATGGTTAAATTTATTTGACTATATGCTGATAGAAGGAGTTACTTTTTGTGTAGGGAGTACTTGTTTATTTGCATGGGGAATAGTTATTCTAAATACTGAACTAAGATTCTTGAGTACTTGCATGGGGAATAGTAACTAGTCATTTCTAACTGTCAAGTATGCTTATGTTATTATTACTCTTATTATCCGGGCAACTCAAGAGTATCTTGGTTTCAATCTTTACGCCCTCTATAAATTAAAACGCTTCACTCTTTATCATTCATCACTACTCTTATTCTCAACAAACATCTAATTTCAAAACTCACCTCCTGTTCATCTCTCTCTCTCTCAAATAGATGCCCCAGTCTTCTACAAACTTATTAATGGAGTTTACCAGCCTGTCCATCATCTGGCTGAAGCCCAAATTTACCTTGATCCTTTCGGACTTCATGTCCGTCTCAGGGGGTTGTTTGCAGCCCCTTTAATATTCCACGAGAGATCTTTGACAAACTCTCGTAGGATGATCAACTCAGCATTCTTTTCTTTGAGATGGAAGTCTCTCTGGAGCAGGAGAGACGTGCAAGGGAAGTGAGCAGCAACGCCTTGCTGCTCTGGAGTTGCAGGACAGGATCATCTCTCTTGCACACTCCATGTCCAGAGCTTACCAGTGCAGTGCAAGGAGGATGGAGGCCGAGAAGAAGAAGCCCAAATTAGAGTAGTTAGGATTAGGATTTACTTGATGTAATCTGAATTATAATGTACTATGTGTTTAATATTAATAAAAATTCTCTTCTTCTTTATCAATTTGTTTTTGTTGCTTGATTTTCTATGTCATGATTGACTTGTGTTTACAAATTAATTAATTATTAGTTTTCCTATCATAATGCTTGCAACTGTATGTCTCAATGCTTATGTCTAATCAAAACTCCAGCTATATTCAATGCATTATAGGTTCAACACAATTCACTCAGACAACAACAGGAAATTCAAAATTTCAATCAACAGGTATTTGTGTTAAAATGCAGCTAAAACATCTATAAACCAAACTACAGTTCTCCTAAATACAGCAACACAAACACAAACTCAAACACAATCCCACTCAGGTGACTCTCAAAAGAAACCTGTTTTACAAAAGGACAGCAATTTCATAATGTTCTTCATACTGTTTTGTTGTTTGATAAGAGAAATCACCACAAACATGGAAAATTTATCAGTTTTTACTGAATATCCCATGAGTATTCCTAATGCACCTTCATGTGCAAAATAGTCTTCACATACTGAAAGGTTTGAGGGTAGTACTCCTGAGGGGGAGCTAGTTAAATCCTCTCCAATTCAATTGGAGGCTCCTAAAAAAGGAACAACTCCCCTCATAACTCTAGCACAAGCTACCTTAGCAGTCAAAGCTAGAAGTACAATTACCTATAACAATGTCATGAGAAGGGCAAGTATAGCACATTTATGTGCCAGTGTGTTGCAAGACACACAAGGGTTTGAGGCTGGTGTACATGATAGTAACCTAGTCAAATCCCCTCCAATTCAGTTGGAGGTTCCCACTACAAGTGAGGAACAACACACTATCAAAACCACAGAGCAATCTGTGAGTCAAACTGTGACCCTAGTCACAAGTGTTCTTAATGATTCATTCACCTCACAGATTCAAGATAATATTCTCTTTTCTGATGAAATGAGTATGATTAGACCTATATGGATTACCCCTAATCATATGATCACAGATAACTCTTCTCAGCCACCTCTTCTTTCTGTAAGTCAAAAATAACTGAGCCTTTCATGTGAGAATAAGAGAAAAGATTGAGAGAAAAATAGAGAATAACAGAGGCAGGATCCTTCCTGGAAAAAGGAGAGGTAGATGAGTGTATAGATTTAGTAATCCTTGTGAGGGAACTCTGACTCCCAAAAGTCATGAGACTAGTGCAGTGAGAAGTAGTGAGACTACTTATTCAAAAGAACAGAGAGCTTAGTTCTTTTTTCCTGACATACTTATTCTGCAGATCTAAGTGAAACCTCTATTCTATTTGATAAACTCATCACTGAAGCTTGATGCTGCAGACAGTGTTCTAAATGGACAATGACAGTAGCTTGAAAAATATGCATCTAGCTGGATCTTTCTACCTGGAGATAATGTCAAAAAGGGGGAGAATATATCTAAATGCCTTCCAAAACAGCTGATGGATGTTGTCAGATAATAAAATATTCTATTCTTCATAGGGGAGAGAAGAATAAATCTAAATGCAACTCAACAATAGAAGACCAGTTGGGAAGATTGGGTTTTGCATTTAGTTAAAGTTTTGACATCATCCATCAGAACTTGTGCATAATTTCATAATGAACAAATTGGGGGAGATTGTAATATATAATTGTTGATGTCAAAGATTACTGGAGATAAATTGGAGATAAAAATGTCATTAGCATCTCTGATCAAAGTACAAAGCAAGTCAAATGGACATATGATCTGAGTAGAAGATTAATGAACAATTATTTTCAGTAATCAGTTAAGCTTGGGGTCAACCCTGAGTAAGTTGTATTGTTATCTAAGTTTGTATTTTGTACTTGTAACACTTAAAGTCTGTAAAAATGCAAAGGAGCAGACTGGAGTCTTTTTCCTAAAATAATATCAAGCCTAAGGATTCTATCTGGAAGAAGATCAAGAAGATCATGCCTCAGAAAATTTTTGAAGAAGCTTGGAGTTGAATAAATCTGTTTGGAGAAAAATACTCTAAGTCAAGATCTCTACAAGTCACAAATTTAATGTTATAGAGAAGTCATTCGAGAACTCCATAATGGATTATCGAGAAGTCATTCAAGTTGCAGAGAGTACCGACGGATGAGGAACATCCATCGGAATAGTAGTTTGGCTAGCCGACATATGACTGCTGTTAGGCACATCCGTCGGGATACAATCACTACTCGACGGATGAGCAATATCCATCGGGACAGAAAAATAAATGAATTCAGAATGGAGAAGTCAGGAAAGCTACTAGAGAACTCAGGAAGATATCGACAAGCAAAATTGAAGAACTAAAGTTTGGAGATATCGACAAGTCATTCCTTCACTAGAGAACTTAGAGTTATCGATAATGATAAAGTTTACTATAGAGACAGAGACAAACTGGAATGTGGCAGCCTCTAGGAGGAATCAAGAAAATACAGCATTTCCATTCTGGTGCAAACAAGGAAGTATTCAAAGATTCACAGCTAAATCTAAATTGCATTGGATAGAGAAATGAAGAAGAAACATGTGAAGAATCTTTTAATTATATTTTACAGTTTTGTCTTCACTTGTAAACTTGGTGATATATAAACCAAGTAGCAGCTAGTAATTAGAGTGTGAATTTTCCAGAGATGTTTAGAAAAATCCAGAGAGAAAATCATCTAGTTTGTACTACGACGCAGCTGTGATTTAATTCTTTGAATCACAGATTTTCTGAAATAACACATCTCTGGTGGAACAACAAATCCACCAGAAAAGTTTTTAAGTCTATTGTGTTCTTTACATTTGTGTTTAAATATATATCTGTCCGCATTAGCTAAAAGCAATTCACGCACACTTGTTCATCAAAACACAATAGCCCAGAAACTGCTCAAAACTTGAATAAGTTTTGAGATTTACATTCAACCCCCCTTCTGTAAATCTCATTGTTAGTTCACTGGGAATAACAATTGGTATCAGAGCAAGCTCTTAACATACAATGAGTTTAAAGATCTATTCTGCTAACATCATGAGTAAGAAGGATATTGGTGTAAAGATTCCAATCCTGGAAAGAGATAACTATCATCACTGGAAAGTGAAGATGCATTTACATCTTCTCTCTCAAGATGAAAGCTACATCAACTGCATTGAAAATGGTCCTCACATCCCTCACAAGGTGGCCACAGCTGCTACTGCAACAGTTGCTGTTGGACAGTCTATTCCCAAGCCAAAAGCAGAATGGACTGTTGAAAATATTGAAGAGGTTCACAAGGACAAGAAAGCCATGAACATTATGTTTAATGGCCTAGATCAAGATATGTTTGACAATGTCATTAACAGCCAAACTACTAAGGAAATTTGGGATACTGTGCAACTTATCTGTGAAGGTACTGAGCAAGTTAGAGAAAACAAAATGCAGCTTCTCATTCAACAGTATAAACATTTTCATTTTGAAGAAGGAGAATCATTGAATGATACCTTCAACAGATTTCAGAAACTGTTGAATGGATTGAAGCTGTATGGCAGAGTGTACCAAGTCAAGGACTCCAATTTAAAGTTTCTGAGGTCTCTACCAAAGGAATGGAAGCCTATGATTGTTTCTCTAAGAAATTCAAGATTATAAGGACTTCACACTTGAAAGATTATATGGAATTTTGAAGATATATGAACTTGAGATGGAGCAAGATGAGCTGTTGGAAAAGGGAAAGAGAAAAGGAGGATCAGTCGCACTTGTAGCTGACAATGAGAAGATTGAAGCCAGGAATGAGGAAAAGACAATGCCAAGTCTCAAAATTGGCACAAGCAAATCAGAATCAAGCAAGGGAAAAGAGCAAGTAGCTGAGGATGAAGACAATTCCAGTCAAGATGACTCTGATGATGTTGATGAACATCTGGCCTTTCTATCCAGGAGGTTTGCAAAGATGAAATTTAGGAAAAATACAAAATTCACGAAGCCAAACAAAAACATGGTGGACAAATCTAAGTTCAAATGTTATAACTGTGGCATTAGTGGACACTTTGCAAATGAGTGCAGGAAGCCAACCTCTGATAAGAAGAAATTTGAGCAAGTTGATTATAAAAAGAAGTATTTTGATTTACTCAAACAAAAGGAAAGAGCTTTTCTGACTCAAGAGGATTGGGCAACAGATGGAGCCAATAAAGATGATGATATGGAATATGTCAACCTAGCCCTGATGGCTAATTCTGATGAAAATGAAATTAGTTCATCAAGCAACCAGGTAATTACTACTGATCTCTCTCAACTTTCTAAGACTGAATGTAATGAAGCCATAAATGATATGTCCAATGAATTATATCATTTGCGTGTTTCCCTTAAATCACTAGCTAAAGAAAACACAAGATCAAAGAGAATAACTTGTTTTTAAGTGATAGGAATGCTGTGTTAGAGAATCGGGTAATTGAGCTTGAAAAGATTAAAATTAAATGTTTGACTGTTGAAAGTGAACTAGAAGAAGCTGTTAAGAAAGTAGAAATTCTCTCTAAACAGTTAGAAAGTGAGCAAGAGGTAATCAAAGCCTGGAAAACATGTAGGGATGTTAGTGCTCAGATTGTCAAGGTTCAGGGAATTAAATCTTTCTGTGAGAATGCCTGGAAGAAAAATAAAAAGGAGTTAGAATTAATTGATGGATTGTCAACGGATGTGGAATCAACGGATGATGAAAGTTATCCGTTGAAGGAAGAAAAAGAGCATCCGTTGAAAGCTCATTAATTAAAATAGGCAAGTGATTCTAAAAAGAATAATCTCAATAAGAAGGATGGTTCAACTTTCAAGAACTTTGTCAAAGAAGGAGCTAGCACATCCAAAGATGCCAGTAAGGTGAATATAGGACACATGACTTTGGATCAGCAGAAAAATAGGCTTAAATTGGTTGAGGATAAAAAGGAAACTAAAAGAAAATCTAATAGAAATGGGAAGGTAGGGATTAACAAACACGACAATTACACACCTGATAAGTTTGCTCCTAGAAAAAGCTGTGTGCATTGTAAAAGTGTTAATCATCTATCTGATAACTGCAAATCTGTTAAGAACGCTCACATGCCTTTAACTCCCTCCATGCCTAACATGTCTATGTCACCTCTGCATGCTATGCCTGTTATGTCTCATCAGAATCCTCATTCACATTTTGCAAACATGCCATATGTTAATAATCCTTATTTTTCTGCATTCAATATGCCTCAGATGCCATACAACATGCCTATGTGGAATAATATGTTTGCACAATCCATGCCTTATCAAATTCAATCAAATGTGCTAAATGATTCTGTGACTAACCCTACACTTCAACCAACTACATCTGAGACCAAGGTTGACCCA
Source organism: Apium graveolens (assembly GCF_009905375.1). Classification (NCBI taxonomy): domain Eukaryota; kingdom Viridiplantae; phylum Streptophyta; class Magnoliopsida; order Apiales; family Apiaceae; genus Apium; species Apium graveolens. Next base: position 66,455,918 of record NC_133647.1, read on the forward strand.
AAGGTACCTAAGTCAAATGATGCAGGAGGAATGAAGTCTAGGAAAAAGACTAACAAGGATGGACCCAAGGAAACTTGGGTACCAAAATCAACTTGATTGATTTTGTTGCGTGCAGGGAAAAAGAAGGAATCTATGGTACTTGGATAGTGGCTGTTCAAGACACATGACAGGAGATTTCACCCTGCTCACAGAGTTCAAGGAGAGAGCTGGCCCTAGCATAACCTTTGGAGATGACAACAAAGGGTTCACTATGGGATATGGCTTGATTTCAAAAGAAAATGTCATTATTGATGAAGTTGCATTAGTTGATGGTCTCAAATACAATCTATTGAGCATCAGTCAACTATGTGACAGAGAGAATACTGTTTCCTTCAATTCTGAAGCCTGTGTTGTCACAAGTAAGAAGGACAACAAAGTGGTTCTAACTGGAGTTAGAAAAGGGAATATGTACTTAGCTGACTTCAACTCCACAGATTCAGAATCAATTACTTGTCTTCTCAGCAAAGCAAGTCCAGATGAAAGTTGGTTATGGCACAAGAAGCTATCCCATTTGAATTTCAAGACAATGAATGATCTAGTAAAAAAGGACTTAGTTAGAGGAATTCCTCTAGTGGAATTCACAAGGAATGGACTGTGTGATGCTTTTCAGAAAGGAAAGCAGAAGAAAGCATCATTCAGTAAGAAGCTTGAATCTGCAATTGATGAACCATTGCAACTGCTACACATGGATCTTTTTGGACCAGTCAATGTATTGTCAATTTCAAGGAAAAGATATTGCCTAGTGATTGTAGATGATTTCTCAAAGTTTTCATGGGTTTATTTCCTTGGATCAAAGGATGAACCTAGTGAAATCATTATCAATCATATCAAGCATGTCAACAATCATCCAGATTTCAAAGTAAGGAATATCAGGAGTGACAATGGAACTGAGTTCAAGAATACAACCATAAATTTGTTCTGTGAAGAAAATGGGATCATGCATGAGTTCTCAGCTCCAAGGACTCCACAACAAAATGGCGTGATGGAAAGGAAGAACAGATCACTAATTGAAGTTGCAAGAACAATGCTTGAAGAGTCAAAACTCCCAACATACTTTTGGGCTGAGGCTGTTAACTGTGCATGTTACACTCAGAATATTTCTCTAATTAATCAGGCAAAAGGCATGACTCCCTATCAATTGTTCAAGAGAAGAAAGCCAACTTTAAACTTTCTGCATGTCTTTGGTTGCAAATGTTACATTCTAAGGAATCAACCTGATCACAAAGGAAGTTTGATGCAAAGGCTGATGAAGGAATATTTGTTGGTTATTCTGCTGGAAAATCATATAAAGTCTACAATCTAAGAAACAACATTGTCATGAAATCTGTGCATGTTGTGTTTGATGATAAAAAGATTGATGGACTAACAGATGAGGGACATCATAAAGGACTCAAATTTGACAACATTGAGATATATTGTGATGATAGTGAAGATGAGAATGATGGAGAAGGCACCTCGAAAAGAATTCAAAATCTGCCTTTGGATAATGCACAGAATGTTGCATCCGTTGAAAGTCATAATTCAGCTTCCATTGATAGAAGCAATGCAGCATCCGTTGAAAGACAAAGTGCATCATCCGTTGAATTTCATAATGAAGCATCCGTTGATTACAGTCTGTCAACGGATAATCATTTCACTTTATCAGTTGATAGAACTCCCAATTCCTTTCAAAGGATCAGCAACTCAGGGGGAGTTTCAACCAATCAACATTCTATCTCACATCATGACAATACTGAGGCAACCTCATCTAGAGCTAATCTACCACCTCAAAGGAAATGGACCAAGAATCACCCTTTTGAACTAATCATTGATGATGCTACATCTAAAGGGCAAACTAGAAGGGCTACTCAAGATGAATGTTTGTTTAGTAGCTTTCTATCACAGGAGGAACCTAAGAGAGTGGAAGAAGCTCTATTGGATCCAGATTGGATTTTAGCAATGCAAGAGGAGCTAAACCAATTTGAAAGGAACAAATTATGGAAGCTGGTACCCAAGCCAAAGAACAAGAGTTCTATTGACATAAAATGGGTATTCAGAAACAAGATGGATGAAAATGGCATTGTCATAAGGAATAAAGCCAGATTGGTTGCTAAAGGCTATTCTCAATAAAAGGGAATAGATTTTGATGAGACATTTGCTCCAGTTGCCAGACTTGAAGCCATCAGAATCTTTCTAGCCTATGCAGCCCATGCCAATTTCAAGGTCTATCAAATGGATGTCAAGAGTGCATTTCTGAATGGGGAATTGGAGGAAGAAGTTTATGTAAGACAACCTCCAGGATTTGAAGATCCAAATTTTCCAGACTATGTATATTATCTGTTGAAAGCACTCTATGGACTAAAGCAAGCACCTAGAGCCTGGTATGAGACTTTGTCAAAATTTCTTCTAGATAATCACTTCACAAGAGGTACTGTTGACAAAACTCTTTTATTTAGAAATGTTAATGGCTCTACAATACTTTTTCAAATTTATGTAGATGATATTATATTTGGTTCTACAGATGATAAGCTTTGTAAAAAGTTTGCTAAGTTAATGCAAAGTAAATATGAAATGAGCATGATGGGAGAGCTAACTTATTTTCTTGGTTTACAAGTTAAACAAGTTAGTGGTGGAATTTTCATTAGTCAAACTAAATATATTTATGATCTTTTAAAGAAGTTTGACTTAATGGATTGTTCATCTGCAAAAACTCCCATGGCCACTGCCACCAAGCTTAAATTAAAGAAGGCTGAAAAGTCTGTAGACATTCCAAGTTATAGAGGCATGGTTGGTTCACTTTTATATTTAACTGCTAGTAGACCTGATATAATGTTTTCTACATGTCTCTGTGCTAGATTTCAAGCTGACCCTAAAGAGTCTCACTAAGTGGCTATTAAAAGAATTTTCAGATATCTCAAAGGGACTCCAAATCTAGGAATTTGGTACCCTAGAGAGTCTGGATTTGATCTAATTGGCTACTCAGATACAGATTATGCAGGTTGTAAAATAAACAGGAAAAGCACAACTGGCACCTGTCAATTTCTAGGGAATAAGCTTGTGTCATGGTTCAGCAAGAAGCAAAATTTTGTTTCAACATCAACAGCTGAAGCTGAGTACATTGCTGCTGGTAGTTGCTGTGCACAGATATTGTGGATGAGAAATCAACTATTTCACTATGGACTAACTGTTGACAAAATTCCTATATTCTGTGACAACACAAGTGCCATTGCCATTACTGAAAATCCAGTGCAGCACTCAAGAACCAAGCACATTGACATCAAGTACCACTTCATAAGGGAACATGTGATGAAAGGTACAGTGGAACTTCATTTTATTCCAAGTGAAAAGCATATTGCAGACATATTTACCAAGCCACTTGATGAATCAACATTCACAAGATTAGTAAGTCAGCTAGGTATGCTTAATTATTCAAAAACTCATCTGCTTTGTAGCCTGAAATAAATCTGTGACAAGAACAAAATTGGTTTTAAGTAAAGATTATTCTATCAATGGATATTCCCTATCCGTTGAAAGCCAAAATTGTTCTATCAACGGATGTTCATTATCCGTTGAAAGACAAATACGTTTCTGGAAATTTTATCCTTCAACGGATAAAACAGTGTTAACCTTCAACGGATAACTATTTACCTCATCCGTTGAAGTGTCACATCAGTTACTTTAAGTGAGTCACAGCCGTTGATTTGTTTACTTAACCATTGATACATATGTACATTGTTGTATGTATTTGTATTAAAGGCAGTTTTCAGAATTTCTACAGTTTTCTTTATTTTCAAACAGTTGTAATTTGTTCAAAAGTATCATTTAATCATTTTATTTACGTTTTAATTCGAGAAAGTATAAAAGCCCATTGAATTTTTATTTTCACTTTACGCTTTCTTGCAATTTTTACTCTCTTTCTCTCCCAAAACTCTCAATCTTTTCTCTGCAATCTCTACTCACAACAATGGCACCTGTAGTCAAGATTATGTCTCAGTCTGGCTTTGTTTATGAAAAGAACAATTTCGTAGCCTTGGTGGAAAAGAATGAAGCCCATTCAGATTATCACAAGATGATGGACTTCATCAAGAACTGCAAACTAAGCTATGCAATGCTGGAAGCCCCAACTATCTATTGTGAGGTAATTGAGGAGATTTGGGCAACTGCAGAGTTCAACTCCACAGATATGACCATTGTTTTCTCTCTCAAAGGTAAGAATTACTGTATTAACTGTGATGATATACAGTCTTGCTTTAAGCTACCTGAGAATAATGCCATGACACCACACACTGATAATGATGTATCTGCTATGTTAGATTCCATAGGCTATTCTTTTGATTCTGCTAGTCTAGAGAGCATTAGAAGAAAGGGCCTTAGGAAAGAATGGAGTTTTCTTGGAGATGCCTTTATCAAGGTTTTCTCTGGGAAGATTAGCAATTTTGATGCCATAACTTCATCTCTTGTTAATATGCTCTATATGCTAGTTTCTGATAGGTACTTTAATTTTAGCAACTATGTCATGCTAGAATTAGGTTCCAGGTTATGTAACAAAGCTAATAGACCTCATAACATCTACTATGCTAGATTCTTTATGTTATTGGCTAACCATGTTGCTGAAGGTTTGGTCATAACTAATGAGAGCAATAAACTCAAATGCTGGATACAAGAGAAAAGGGTCCTTGCAGACCTTTTGAGAATTAACCTCAACAGCCAGGTGCCATTGGTATATTTACCAATAATGAATGCACCTCAGGTAAGTGAGGTAAATACTTCTGCAACTCCTACATCTTCCACCCCCATTGTTTCTTGCCTTCTAGTGTGGCAATGGAATCTGTGTCTTTGTCCCAACAGATTCCTACCAAAGCCACCAAAACTAAAATTCCAAAACACAAGTCAAAGAAAACCACCTCTGTTGTCTCTCAAAAGTCAACAGTTGTAACATCTACCATAAACCCTGAAGGGAGTGAACAGGGTGTGAGTGGTGAGGGGACGGGTGAACATTAAAAAACCCCCAGGATAAGGTGGGAGAGGTGAGTGGTACCCTAGCCAGCCAAGCCACAGTTTCTCAAAAGACTGTGGTGGTTCAAAAGGAGTCAAACACATCCCTAGTTGCATCCTCCTAAAAGGATGCAGCTATTGAAAATAGTCCCCAACCAGGGACACAGAACAAAATAGGGAGGGACACTGAAGCCACACATTCACCTGTCAAAGCTTTTTCAAGAAGAAAGAAGGCTAAAACCCTAGTTTCTACACAGGGGGCACACACTGCACAGATACATCCACCTGTATCTTTGCCTTCTCAAACTCAGCTTGATGTGGCTCCAGTAAATATGGAGTCACAGCCCCATTCTCACATAATAGACACACAACAATCACCAAATTCTCCATCACCATCTCTGGATGTGGATATGATATTCACATCAATTCCTGATTCTCCCTCTTTAAAACTCAGGGAGGAGCCCCACTCAAATCCTGGTGATCATCATCTGTTAGATGATTTGTTGGATCATCAGCCAATTCTTTCAGCCTTAGTTGAAGAATTTGTATCACCTCACTTAAAATCAATTCACACATATTCAACAATTATGTCACTTTCAAAATCTACATCTTTTCCTTCTTCAACGGATATCTATCATCCGTTGACAAGTGGTTGTTCTTCGATGGATAAGCTTAACAGCAGTTATACGTTGATATCATCAGTTTCCACTTCAACGGATACTCCCTATCCGTTGATGGTCTCTACACATATAACTAAATCAATTCCAAGTGTAGAAGACATGGTTAATGTACAATAACTTCTAGGATTGAGGGAAGGGAGTGATAATTTGAGTGAGAGGCTGGGTTGCTCCCAGGCAAAAGGAGAGGTTGAGAGTCAAAATATGCATGCTATTTCTTCCAGCATGGCAAAAGTAAGTGAGGGGAGTGCCACCTTAGTAGGTGAGGGTGAGGGTGTGAGGGTGTGTGTGAGCCAGGGGGAGCCCTTGATGCAAGAATATAGAGAAAATGAGAGAAAAGCAGGTACAAAAGCTATAAGGGTGGATCCAGTCATTGCTAGTGAGTCAATGATTGTGGATGATTCTGAAAAGGAAAGACAATTTCAGCAACATTACAAAGCTGAGATTGATAATATTTCCTTGGATGCTGACACTTTTACTCATCCTGTTTCAGCCTATCAACTGTTGGCTGCTCAGGGCAATGTGGAGGCAGAGCAGACTTTGAACATAGTGCACACTTCAGAATCACTTCAAAGAGATAAAGCTGCTGTTAATAGGATGCCTTCTCAAGCTGGTGAGCCATCTGAAGAATTTGAAGTAAATTCTAATGATGATGACTCTAATTCTCTGGATGGGAGCATGAACTTAGGGGGAGATGCAGGCCCAAGTTTTGTTCCAGATTTACCTGAATGGGCATGGACAAAGAAATCTACACCAGGACAGTTTGGTGTAGCTTTGGTCAAGCAAGTAATGGCTATTCAAAAGGCCCTTCAGGAGACTACAGATGCTGGTACAAAGGCTATTCTTCAAGCTCATCTAGACTCTGCATCTCTTGCAGTTGCAGCATATCAGACAGAATTTAAGTGCGGATGAACTCAAAAAGGATATTGTTGATCTGAAATCCTATAATTCTGAGAAGTTGGATTCAGTTATGCCTTATGGTACTATGCAAGATTTGTTGCTGAGATTGAGGAGAGAATCTGATTCTGACAAGAGGCTGGCCAAGTTGGAAACAAGAGTTCAAGTCATTGAAGACTCTGTGGTCACCATTCTTCAAAATCAACAATCTCAGAAAAATCTACTATTGCAGCTGGCAAAAGCACAAGGCTTGACCCCTATCCTTGATGATAACAAAAAGGGGGAGAATAAAAGGGAAGGGGAAGGAGAGCCATCAACAATAGTTCAAATATCTAAAGTGCTAGTTCCTGCCATCACCACTTCTCCAACTCTTCAAATCAAAGGAAAGCTTGATGGAATTGATCTAATCCAGATAGCAGCAGCTGAGATGAAAGTCAGAGAGCAAAGGAAGAAAATTGATGAAAGGATGCAACAAATCTTTGGTTCTACAACTTCTAAATCACAATCTGTGAAGCATAGCACAAAGGTGGAGCCAATCATTATGGAGCTCAAGCCAGTAAGGAGGAATAAGGTTGGAGAGTATTCCAAGAATCTGAAACCTATGGTTCTCAAGCCCAACAACAGATCCAATAAGGACTCTACAAAGAACCCTCTAAGCCTTGCTCAGTTGAATAAAGTGGACTTTCCTCTTCCAAAGCCTGATGAAGACAAGGTTTTGGGTGGTAATATCATGAAGCACAAGGAGACCAAGGATGTGGTTGAAAGGATGAACATGGCCATTATCTTTAGAGAGGGAAAGAGTATCTGTGTGATACAAGGACATCCCAAATTCTCAATAGCCAAGAGGGAAGAAGCCAGAAGGTTAAAGGAAGAAGCTAAAAAGCTAAAGGCTGACAAAAAAGCACAAGCAAACCTTGAAAAACAGCTAAAGTCAAGTCAAGCTGAAGAAAAGAAAGAAATTGAAGACAAGAGTGAAGATGTAGGTATGGGGGACATGATTAGTGATGATGTGGAAGAAAGAAGTAAGGAAAGAAAGGAATGGCAGAAAGGGAACAGAAAAAAGGCCAATGCAAAAAGGAAGATGGTAGATGAAACTGAAGAAACCCAATCAAAATCCAAACCACTACCTTCTATTCCTGAACCCATTGTCCTAACCCCTTCATAAACATCCATGGTGAAACAATCATTCCTAAGGAGGAACCAATTGATTGGGACACCATCAAATTGCCCACCTTCTTAACCACTTCTCCACTTCTCCACCATCAAAGAAACAGAAAAGGAAAATCAAATCAACACCTCCTCTAACCTCAATCAAATTCACTCAGAAGCCTAAGCCTAAGCCACAAGCCTCAAAGGATGCTTTCGGAAAGACTAGTGTTCAAATATAAAGAAGTGGGGAAAGGACTTGGCCTCTCTACAGAATTCTGAATAAAGGCTATTCTACCTTGATTAGAGTCTACTCAGCCATAAAAAGGGATTTTGGCTTTACCAGGACTGCCAAAACTGAGATTCTCAACAAGATTTCCAGCATAAGGAAAACTTGGTGGGAGCCCAATGCCTTGCCTAGAACATTACTCATCCAAGAGAGAGGAATTACAGTTCATAAATCACCTCATTGGTTGATGGAGTTCAGAGACAATAAAGGAGTCAGAAGATTTTTCAGACTTGAAGATCAACTCAAGATTGCCAGTAATGAAACTCTCAAGGATATGCAATCTAAGTTGGACATCAATGAAGAAGATGAAGCTGAGTTCTACAGACAACTCCAACTCCAAATAGAGGAGAATGACAGGAGGCTAGGAAAGAAAACAAGGGATCAAAGGAAAAGAAATTAATATGCTCAGGCTAAAGGAGCACCCTTGGAAACAATGTAATTCTTCAATTCTATCTCAGTATACACACTTTTGCAGTACTTTTGAATTTCTACTTTATTTCAGTTCATATGTTTGTTAAGTGTTTTGTTATCATCAAGTTAAACCCAAATTTATGCCTACAGTTCTAGTAGACATAAATAGGGGGAGATTGTTAGGAATATGTGTATTAGTTTGATGATAAGTTAAACAAAACACTTAAGTAGAAATCTAGTGTTTGTAGCCTCAACGGATAAGACCATTTTGGCTATCCGTTGAAAGAGTAGCTTTACTTAGAAATAAGTTTAGTATTGTAGCACATTTCATTCTCTGTATTTAAGTTGTAATTCTTAGATGTTGTGGGAAATTATCAGTCATGTTGACTACTAGTAGATATGCAAATAGGAGGGCTAATTGTAAATATTTCATGCCTTGTAATTTTGTATAAATGAAGTTGTATCAACTGATATTAAAGGCCTTCAACGGACGAGAAGCAAAGATTCAACGGATGTCTCTAAAGCTTCAACGGATGAGTGCTTCAACGGATAAAGCTTCAACTGCTAATGCATCAACGGATAAAGCTTCAATGGATAAAGCTTCAACGGATAAAGCATCAACGGATGAAAGCTTCAACGGATGCTTAGTTCAAATAGCAGTTGATAGTGACAATTCATAAGCTGACAGAGGCACATGGGTTGACAGAGACAAACTGGAATGTGGTAGCCTCTAGGAGGAATCAAGAAAATGCAGCATTTCCATTCTGGTGCAAACAAGGAAGTATTCAAAGATTCACAACTAAACCTAAATTGCATTGGATAGAGAAATGAAGAAGAAACATGTGAAGAATCTTTTAATTGTATTTTACAGTTTTGTCTTCACTTGTAAACTTGGTGATATATAAACCAAGTAGCAGCTAGTAATTAGAGTGTGCATTTTTCAGAGCTGTTTAGAAAAATCCAGAGAGAAAATCATCTAGTTTGTACTAGGACGCAACTGTGATTTAATTCTTTGAATCACAAATTTTCTGAAATAACACATCTCTGGTGGAACAACAAATCCACCAGAAAAGTTTTTAAGTCTGTTGTGTTCTTTACATTTGTGTTTGAATATATATCTGTCTGCATTAGCTGAAAGAAATTCACAGACACTTGTTCATCAAAACACAATAGCCCAGAAACTGCTCAAAACTTGAAAAAGTTTTGAGATTTACATTCAACCCCCCTTCTGTAAATCTCATTGTTAGTTCACTGGGAATAACATTTAGGTAGACAACATTTGTCAATTATATCAACTATATAACTCTTGGATAGCATGGTGGAACAATAATTGTTCATATTTATCTAATAAATCTCGCCAAACTCTATGCCTCTAAGTTCACAATCCTATTGTGGTAACTTAATTAAGTCAAACCCAATAGTCAAAAAGTATCAATATACTTCAACACATCTCCCACGATAGATAGGAGTACTTCGCTTTGGTGAACCCACTCCTTGTCGATCTAGGGGTTAACGCATTAAACTCACTGGAAGGCATCTGATCAACTTAATATTAACTTTAGGGTTTTGTTAATTTTAAAACGATCATGATCCCATCATAAAGAGATTCCGAGTTTTTCCTTGAATAAAATACTTCAAACCAATATTCTTCACTGGTTTGATTTTTTAGGTAGTGAGGGAGTCACAACGGTCTCGCTTAAAACCCACAACCTTACAAGTTCAATGAACTCGCTTTTGACAAAATCACCCCATGTCAGAAATAAAGAAAATTTATATTTTATTCCGTGTTTCATAAACAGGAGAATCTCATAATCATTTGTTGATTTTAAAATCTTGAATCGTTACAGATTTTATCTTGTTTAGCAAGCATGACATGGGTGTCGTATCTAATACATACATCCTTAATCTAATTAAGCATGCATTATTAAACTACTCTACACATACATTCATCATATGAACATATATATGTAAAGTGCAATAAATTAAACATGGATGGTTCTGGCTTCCTCCTATGTGAGCTTTATCAAGTTAATAACAAAGATCTAGGTCAGTCTAAGGTGGAAAATAAATACAAGCTAATTATGACATGTCTTCTTTCTTGTATTGCTTCCTTGGATGACCTCCATGTGGGATTACCCTTCATTAATATTCAAATCTTCATATCTTCGTGTACATTACGAGAATAAAATATAAAACTAATCTAATGAACTTACAAGAAGAACTTGAGTTACATTCGAGATTTAATATTTACAAGATCCAAGGACATGTAAGCCGTATTTAAAAAACCAAAACCATTAACCTAAGGTCATAAGCCATAACCATCCACCATGTTCAATTAACACATAAGAACATGTTAGAACACATAATATGATCTTAACATATCATACCTATCATGATCTAATCATAAAAACCAAATATGAAAAAATCAGAAAATTTGAAATTAAATCTGATAAAATAAATCGCAGATTTCAGGGTCTAAACGATGTCAAACGCCTTACAGATCAGTCGATCATAGCTTTAGCTATCCGTTTCGTTCAAACTCTCGATTCCATATGAAATGGCGTATTTGTTCGCCAAAATCAAACACCAGACACCGATTTCAGCAAATCCGCTGCATTCGATTTAAAATCGTATCAAATACGATTCTTATAATAAGAAAAAACACAAAACATGTATATATCAGTATATATACAGACTATATAATCATTATATGATTATAAAACTCTCATGAATATCATATATTCAAAACATATACATACATACACATATATAAACATAACAAGATGTAAAATATACAAAATCAAATACATAACAATCATGGAATATTGTATACATGTTATTATCATAAAACCAGTAAAAATATAAACGAATTAAACACTTTTCGCAAGTAGCTCTGATACCACTGAAGGGTTTCGAGCATATAAACGCAAAGGAAACATTAATTAAAAATGTGAAAAAAATAGAATTTTCGAAACCCACCACAGGATCCATGCGAAAAACAGATATTTAATTCGTAGATCAGATTGTTTACCTTAAGAAGTTTTATAATTTGGTTGAATAATGGAGATCCCAAGATTGTTCAATCACCACGCATCCCACTCTCGCTATCTACGCTTTATCGATATCCACACGAATTCTTGAACTCAAGGATTGGATGTGTACTAGCACAAACTCGTTTCTTCTTGCTATCTCCATCTTCTCTCTTGGTGGCTAGGGTTTTAGTAAAAGTCTTGCACACAAAATCAGCCACACAAGAGATATTATCTAGAGAGTAGAAAAAGAATTATAACTCTTAACTAATTAGGAGTTATTCAATTACCACGCATCCCACTCTCGCTATCTACGCTTCATTGATATCCACACGAATTCTTGAACTCAAGGATTGGATGTGTACTAGCACAAACTCGTTTCTTCTTGCTATCTCCATCTTCTCTCTTGGTGGCTAGGGTTTTATTAAAAGTCTTGCACACAAAATCAGCCACACAAGAGATATTATCTAGAGAGTAGAAAAAGATTTATAACTCTTAACTAATTAGGAGTTATTATTAATTCAAAATTCTTATTTGTATAATAATTAAGTCACACATATTTATTTTACAACTTAATTTCATAATTGATATTAGTAAATTCGAATATCATTATTTATCTAATTAATTAAGTCATACTTAATTAATATTATAAGTAATTCGAACTATTTTAATTTAATTTAAATACAATTTAAATTAAATCATCCTTCAAGCAATCTTTGTGTCTGAACCTATAGGTTATTATTACGTTGGCAACGAATTTTAAATCTAATTTAAAATCGTACATAATGAGCGGCATCTAGTAATACATCTTTGCTACCCAAATAATAATAATTGAATCGGTGATCGATTAAATCTTTTATGAATAATGTACAATGTAATATAATCCATTTAACCAAATATTATAGATTAAACTAGAGGCATGTAATGTGTCATCTTCATCACAATTTAATCCAAGTTTTCTTGATCAATGAGTAGACTATCATATCAAATCAACATTTGAGCGTGGCCACGCCTTTCATAGTCTAGATGACACAAGAGGCCAATAATATCATTCCTAAAATAGGAGGGTTAAATCCCATCTAGATCATTAATATTCCTTATACGGTTCATAATATACACAATGTCCACTTTTATCATTACCCGGTCAAGGATAACTTTTAATGGAATCAATGTATATTAATTCTCGTATAGAAATATAATGACTTCAGGTCTAAGGACCATTACATCATTATCACTGTGAGAATTACTTATGATACAACAGACATGTAGAATCTCACATCGGGTCTGTCCAGCACCATTTACATTTACATATGCCTATGTTTTTTACTTTAGTATCACTATACCTATGATCAATGGGATATGATCACCGGTCAACAAACACACCACTCTTAATGCATTATTATTGTCCCTTAATAATAATACTCGACTAGGGACCTTTAGGAATATTGATACTATTCTCATAATCTCATTTCTAAGTCACATAATTAGACATATAGAATTGCATATCATATTTCAAGGACATTTATTAATCTAACATTTATATCGCATTAAATTAAGAATTAATAAATTTTAAAGGGAATAATCGATAGAACATAAACATTAATAATCCAAATGTCTTAGACTTAAACATCATAGTGTTGTCTCTGGGGCACAAACACTAACAATTTATACATGTAAAGAGTAACACAATTTGTATTATGATTATTATGAACTGAAACCCTTTTTAAATAAAGAAAAATATGTTTCTGCGTGTGTAAATGATGATAGTAAGGATGTTAACATAAACTCTAATAAGAAGTCTTATGCTGCATATGTTAACAAACTTAAAAAAGCCAAAGGATCCAAGAAAGTATGGTTCCTTAAAAACACTAACTGATTTGAAATACTGATTGCAGGGTAACAAGAGAAATACTCTAGTCTTGGACAGTGGATGCTCAGGACATATGACTGGTTATAAATCCCTGCTATCAGAATTTGAGGAGAAAGCTGGCCAAAGTGTTTATTATGGAGATGGCAACTTAGGAAAAATCTTGGGATATGGAAAAATCAAAATTGGAAATATCATCATTGAAAATGTAGCTCTGGTTGCAGGACTCAAGCATATTCTGATCAGTGTGAGTCAAATCTGTGATAGAGGTTACCATGTGAACTTCTGTGAGGAGCACTGTGAAATTGTTAGTAAGACCGATGGCAAAATTGTAATGACTGGTTTAAGACATGGTAGTTTATATGAAGCCAGGGTCTCCACAAATACTGATGAATCAGAAGTTTGTCTACTTAGTAGAGCATCTGTGGAAGACAGCTGGTGTAATATCCGGGACATAGTGTGCAAATATTTTTTATTGATAAATAACTATTATGTGAATATACTATGATTTTTGGTGAATTATCTGATGATTGGTGTTGTTATGTGGATGTTTATATGTGGTAAAGTATAAGTATGTTAATTTTATTATGTCCTGAATAAAATATAGATTATTAAGGCATTTTTATGATAATTTTTGGGAGTGTTATATGATTTTATATTGATTTATGAATTTATTAATTATTTTCTGAGTAATTACAAAATCATTTTCTAAAGCCGAGAATTGTCCAACCTCAACCGTTTTTACGTTTTTATAATCTGAAACTCTTCCGAAAACTACTTCTAACCTAATCTCGTAATTCCGGACATTTTCCGTGTTTTGACTTTTTCGATCTGGATTACGGTTTGACCCGTGCGCGGCCCGACACAATATTTTCGATACGCTAACCCTTTTCGATAACATTATCTTCGTACAAATAATTTTATACAAGCCCGGTTTTGATAATTATCCAAAACATGATAATGCTTATCCAAAATAGAATAATGCTTATCCAAAATAGGATAGTGCTTATCCAAAACAGGATAATGTTTATCCAAAATGTTATCCAATCAGATCATTTTATAGTTACTTAGCGGCTAAGAAACGTATTTATCGATCCAGACCGTACTAATATTCTGTAAATATAAATAGCCCTTTTCTTATTTCATTTTATTCGTAAAATCATATTCCGACAGTACAAACCAGAGAAAATCCTAATAAAATACCGCGTTCTTGAAAATCAATCGCACAAACGAAGGCGTTATCAAACTCCGATTCGGGCGTGCAATATATCAAAACGAAGCTCTCAAAAACCTCTTTCTGAATCCACCAACTATTTTGGTGCAGAAATCAAGGTATATTTCTTATTGAATTGTTTTATTTCGAATTTATTAAAGATTAAATTATGAAAATTTGTTTTTGATGTTGTTGATATGGTTTGATGATTCCATCATGTAAATAATATTTTTCTGGTCAATTTAGTATATTATATGTCAAAAATAGAGTTCAATAATGTAATAACCCCAAAATTTTGAACTTTTTGTAATCCTTATGAATAGTGTTTTTGCTGATATTGAATAAGAAAACTGTTCATGCCACACTATGTAGGGGTTCTTTTATGGATATTCTGAGATTTTATTGGTACTCTATATGATATATAAGTGTATGTAAAGATCGTCAGAATCCAAATTTGAACCTTTTAATTTTTCCCGAAAATCCACCAGATATCGAAAGAATTGAGTATAAGGTAACAAGATAAAAAGGATTTAAATTCAAGGATTTTAATAGAGGATCATAAAAAGGAATATAATGTATTGAGAAAGGTTAAGCGAACCTAAGTAAAAGATCCCGGGTATGATCCCTCAAACGATAAATGAAAACGAAAGTTAAACGAACCGTATAACAGATCAGCGGTCATTAGCCAAATAATTAAAAGCTAATCAAAGAGATTAGTGGGGATGATGTCATCAAACCAATGAGAAGAGGACAAAGGAGGGAGGGTGACATCACATGGTAACATAAGCATGACCAAGCAAGTGTGTTGTTGGTTGAATTAGAACCACACAAAAATTACCATGGTAAAAAGGTAACAAAACAAATCAAAAAATCAACCAACCAAGCCAACAATTCATTTTCACCAAAAACACAACATTTTCTCACCTTTCTTCTTCCATGCTCTCGGCTTTTTCTTCTTTTCCAAAGCAAGAAAATCAAAAATCAAGTTCCAAGCATTGTTAAATCACAAGGTAATTATCTAAGACTCCTTATGCATAGTTATGGATATCCTATAAGTTTGAGCTCCTAAATCATTCACAATCTCTTCCTAAAAATCATGGAAGAAGATGGTGAATAGTGTTTTTCAAGAACTAAAATTTTTGTTCTTGAAGTTTTGTTTAGTTTAAGCTTGGATAAGGACTTTAAGGGTGATTCCAAGCCATTCTCTTGATTCTCCACTCTCCAAGGAAGGTATAACCCCTCCAAACCCTAACTTTGTTTGAGTAATTAAGTTTAGTTTTGTTGATTTTAATTCAAGGGAGGCTTGCTTGTTGTGAATGTAGAGATTAGTTAGTTTTGTGAAGTTTTGGAGTGGTAATTCTTGGATTGTTGAGTAATGAACTTAAGTATAGTTAAATTCAAGTTTAAGAATAAGTATAAATTGTTAATGTTGAGTTGTTGGGGCTGTTATGATGTATTATGGATGGAGTTTTGATTGGGTTGTGATTGTGGATTGATTGTGGGTTGAATTGGAGTGTTTTAAATTTGGGTAATCGCGTAAACATAGCCGTCGTAATGTCCGATTTACTTTAGGCTGTTTTTGTTCTTAACATTAGGACCCGTGAACTCGCTGCTAGGTTTTGACCATTGCCATAATTAGATAGTTCATGTTACGAGCTTCGTTTTGATATGTAGTTCGTTTAATTCCGATGTACGGTTTAGGAGAAACGGCCGTTTTAAGTAACGACGTTTCACGAACGAATCATTACCCCTCGCCTTACTTTGAAACATAGGTTAAAGACCAAAAAGGCCTAATTGGAGTATGAAACAATTATGTAAACTGTATTAGGCAGTTGGTAAGACACTCGCGAAAGAATTACCTTAAAACTCATAATGGTTAATTTATTAAAAATGGTAGAGCCGAGGGTACTCGAGCGACTTAAGAGAATCAGTAAGCGCAAAGCAAGCATTAGAGTCTAAATTGGTTAAAGTATAGATTGATAAGTGACTTTGGTTTAATTCCAACTTATATGTTGTTTATAGGTTACCAGACTCGTCCCAAGCCATTTATGACCCCCAGTCGCTCAGGCAAGTTTTCTATCCGTTATACTGTTGTTGTGATGTATACATTTGTACATGCATTATCTTGTGATAGATGCATAATGGTTACTTACCAAATTCTTGCGATATATTGTAGCATGTGATATGGTATATATGCATGCCTATTTCATATTCTTGATACATATATCTGTTGATTCAGTTGATAATACCTATGCTAGAGATAAGCGGTAATTTGCATATACCCTTAGTATAGGGACCCAAAGGTGAACTTTTTCTAAAACCGGGAGTCGAGGCTCCAGAGTATATATATATATATATATATATATATATATATATATATATATATGAATAGTTTTCAAAACTATGAATTGAATAAGGTTTATTCGATAACTTTATTTTATTAATGAATATTATCTTGAATATTCATTCGAGGGCTTATGATCCCGTTTATTTTATTATTGAATATTATTTCGAATATTCATTCGAGGGCTTATGACTCCGTTTATTTTATTAATGAATATTATTTTGAATATTCGTTAGAGGACATATGACTCTGATTATTTACTAAATAATATTCTTTATTTTATTATAGAATAACGTGTAGATAATCAAACTTACTTTTGATTATTCAAATAAAGATATTACTTTCGTATAAGTACATCTTTGCTTATTTAAGATTCATTTCAAGTATAAGTTTTACAACTTCTACTTCAATTATTTTTATAAAGATTATTCTTTATGGGAATATTATTTAAATAATAATATTCAGATATTTTCTAATATATTGGGACTGATTTATTTTATTAAATCAGCATTACTCCAAACATTCTAAAAAATGTTTTGCGAGTCTTCAAAATGATTTTAAAAGTTAGAGCGGATCCCAATACTCATTATATATTTAAGATCCTCCTTTCGAAGGGGATTTAAATACTCGCTCAAAACCTGAGGGATCCGGCTCTGTGGTGTATTTTATATTCGCAACAAGGTTGCTATTTTGATAAAAGAGTTTTGATTACTTACCCAATACTCGGGAAGTAAAATTCTTGGAACAAGTTAATCCATTAACAGGCATCGCCTGGGAAATATCGGTGAGTTTTCCTTTCCAACTAGATATGACTTCTTGGTGGAGCCGTATCAACAAGTTTCTACTTGGGGAAGGTGAGGACGAGCTTTACGTTTCAGAGTCATGGATTTCATCTGAACTAGGAGTGGTGTAAGCGGTCGAGTGGCGCCGGCCCAGCCTAATTATATTGGCCCAAATGGCCTGGAAGTTCCGCTAAGACGGTCTATTCCTTAGGAGTCCAGTGTTCGGTTGACAAGTAAATCCGACAGGTTCTCCTCTACATGTAGAAAATGGTGGGGTTGTACTACTGCGACTGATCATCGTAAGTGGTCTTCCTAGCGCGACAAACTCCCGTAATGAGTTCATCATCCAGTTGGATAATTCTGCAACACTACCCGTAGCTTTTCGATCAAAAGGCTACGAATGGGTGGTTGCCGAAGCATTGACAGGGTCAAACAGTTGTAATGGTGTTTCCATTGAATGAAGTATCTCGTAACTTCATTTTCTTTAAAAAATAGAATATTTCAGAGATTGAATCTATTCAAGTCTTAGCTTGTGGTCTCATCTATGGGATGACCTGTTGAAACTTATTATACTTTGAACAGTAATAGTTCAAGTAGATTTCTAAAAATGGTATAAGTATAATGAAGTAATTGGTAACTTCACCTTCCTTAAAACTTATATCCAGTAAGTAATTACCTTACACTTGATAAAGGATTCTAGTAAGTTATCCATTTAGATACCTGTATTATTGTTTACACTATATATTATCTTGCGAGCTGTAATGCTCACTCTTGCTTCATTTCTTCATCACACAACAACAGTTAGGAAAGATGGCCAGACTCAAGCAGACCCAGCGCAAGCGCGTGGGAAGCGCCCCGCGTCTTCCCGTTGATGTTGTAGCTGCTATAGCTGCAGAGGTAGATCTATTGGTAGATTAGGCATTCTACTTTTGGGAACCAAATATTGTATAATTATAACTTGTGGCAGATAATGGCAATTAACTGTAAATTTATCAAGTAATCATTTTGGGTTGTAATAACATTTAAATTGTGGATTCAAGTACTTGTACTTATTTCAATTTCATCTCTGAGACTATAACGGGTTGTGGTGTGTGTTAGTATGGGGTCACAACATAAGGTTATTTATTATTAATTAAGTGAAGTGATATTGTGGAAAGAAAGACCGTGACGACCCGGATCCCTGACCCCGGATCTGGGGGTGCCACAAATAACATAGAGAAAATGATGTTTGATTCTCGGATTTTGAAACTAGGGTTGTTGGTATGAATGTTCTTAATTGAAAATTAGGCGTTTCTTTGTTAGGGTTATTAGACGATTTGAATGATTGAGTTATGTTCCTGGTTAAATTTGGGATCCATTCATGTATATGTGTACAACGAACGATTTTTGGATACCCCGTAATTGAGCTCGCTGGATTTTATTCGAGTTCGTCGGCTTTTTATTTGATTTTTATCGGAGTTTGTTCTGAGATGAACGTTGGTGTTTGATTATTGGTTATTTGTGTAGCTGGAAGGGATTAGAACAGATTGGCAACAAAAACTCGTTCGATTCGTGTTGGGATTGGGCTTCACTGGAGGTTATTCCGGTCGCCGGGAACTAGGTTCTTCACGAACCCGTTTATCTTCTTGGTGGCCTGGATTTTGACCCGGTTTGACCCGATTTTGATCCAATTGATTTCAGAATCAATTCTGAAATTACGTTTTTACAGTTTAGTCCCCAGAGTTTCAGAAGTATGCAAAAATTGGATTTCTGTTTTGTTTATTTTCTAAAATGTATTTTCTTTTTATAAAATTTTCAGAAATTGATTACTATTTATTTAAAAATTCAAAAATTCATTATTTAATCTCTTAAAAATTTATTTTTTAAAAATAAATGTTAATTATTTAATTAATTAATTTTAGTTGGTAATTAATTACTTAATTAGTCAATTAATTTAAATATTAATTGATTAATTAATTTAATTAGTTATTAATTAATATTAATTTATTTAATAATTAGATTTAATTATTTACCTTTGATTTAAAAATTCTGAAAAATAATTTCGAGCTTTAAAATATTATTTTAAATTATTTTCAAGGCTCGATAATTATTATAAAATTATTTTAAAGTCAGATTCGGGTGTTCGAACCCCATTATTTAATTATAAATTGATTCGGAGTCCCGTTTTAATTTCAAAAAATGTTCAAAAATTCGTATTAAATACGTGGAAAATCATTTTGACCCCGAACCTTCTTTGAAAAATTATTTTGATCGAATATCTTGCATGTTATGTGCTACATGCTATCTAATTGATGTGTTATATGCCTATGTGGTTATTGTCTGACGGGTTTTGTTGTAACTTTTAATCCGTAAATCAGATTTGGGTAAAACGAAGGGTAGATAAAAGCTTATGACGTCTATGTGACGATTAGAATGATATGAGATTGAGTATTGATAGATACTTGTGATGCCTAGCAGAGTAAGCAAGGTATAGAAAAAGAAAGTCAGTGATCCATAAATAGAAGTGATGCGTAGAAAGAGAAGGCAAGTGATTGACGAATAGAAGAAAGGCATTTAAAAAGAAGGAAAGTGATTGAAAAGTAAAACTGTTAGATGAGTACAAGTAAAGTTGGAAATCATCAGTGATAAGGCATGTCCTTCTGAACATTTCTTCGAAATATATTGCAAATATTTCTGAACTTTCTCATAACATGTTGCTAGTATTCAAAATAAATCTTGTTTTACATTGCAAGCGTTTTAAACTATTCAACCTTGAACCCTGATCATATCATTGAACTTGAGCTGTAAGCTTTATTTCTTGTAAACCACCAACGGTTGATTTCCCCGATATTAAATTATAAAAATACAGTACTACTCTCCAAATACATATACACCATAAACCAAATATTGGAACAGAATTTCTTGAGCATACAGAAACTTATATACCCCATAATACCCTATGACATCAAAGATCTATTCCATGTATTACCATAGAACCATTGTTCATCAAATACCTGATTCTTCAACCGGGTTGAAGCCATTCTTCATATATATATATATACATATATATCTTGATATACCCTGGTGATACCTGTGAAATGTTTTATGCTCTGAGATAAATGATTTATCAATTTTAATCATGATTCTGTTTTTATTGAATTGTAATGGTTATCATATTGAGTTATTTTAGAATTGGACGGTTTTATAAATGTGGACCGAATTCGTGGTCAGACCATATTCATGGTCATATTAGGCCAATGCGTGCCTTGGATCCAATATATAGAGCAAAGCTGGGAGCCTTGCTCGGGGTTGGTGCGTGACTGATCAACATCCTAACCTTGGTTTTTAAAATAAAAAGAGAATATCCAATTCTATTCATTGATTATCCAGAAACTTGATTCTTCTGAATCATTTCGACTGATCATTGTTGAACGTCAGGTATTGCTAATATGACTTGATGAGCTAGTTAGCTCACTCTTGCAAATCTGTTATCTTATTTTATAGTTGAAAAGGAAATTATTGGAAATGAGGATTCCCAGTCCAGTGTGCGAGCTAGGATTCCAGGATAAGATGGACCGAGTTAGCAGGAGCTTTATAATGTAGATGAGTTCTGTAAGATTGTAAGAATGATATCATTATCAGTTGTAAGCGAAACTAGTTGGGATTTGGTACGATGTAATAAAAGTTAAGGTTGTGGCTTGTTTTATACTTTAACATGTTGTGATCCATGGTTATGGTAAGTAGGGTCTTTACATATATTACTTTCATAAGCAGGTATATGTATTGAGTGTGTGTGTGTGTCTTGTGAAACCCAAACTTCTGACCCGGGTTTGGAGGGCGTCACAGCTGGAACTGGCAGAAAAGACTTTCTCACCTCAATTTCAATAATATCAATGAACTTGTGAGGAAATATCTTGTGAGAGGATTTCCCAATGTAGTGTTTACTCCTGATGACTTATGTGAGTCATGCCAGAAAGTCAAGCAAAGAAAAACATCTTTCAAGAGTAAAACTGAATCCTCTATTCTTGAACTATATAATCAACTTCATATTGATCTCTTTGGTCCAGTAAATGTTATGTTAATTGTCAAGAAGAGGTATGTACTCATAATTGTTGATGAATATACAAGATACACATGGGTGTATTTTCTGCACACCAAGGATGAATCTTCATACATTCTTCTTGATAATGTAAGAGAGCTGGAAAAAGGATCAACATACAAAGTGAAGATCATCAGAAGTGATAATGGAATTGAATTCAAGAATAGCTCTATGGAAGAGTTCTGCAAACTCAAGAGGATAAAATAATAATTTTTTGCTCCTAGAACTCCACAAGAAAATGGAGTTGTTGAAAGTAAGAATAGAACTCTCATAGAAGCCGCAAAAACCATGCTAGAGGAAGCAAGATTGCCTACCTACTTCTGGGATGAGGCTGTACAAACTGCTAGCTTTACACAAAATGCAACATTGATCAACATACATGGAAAACACCATTTGAGATGGTGAAGGGAAAAAAGCCAAATTTTAAGTACTTTCATATTTTTTGTTGTAAATTTTTTATTCTCAAAACTCATCCGGAGCAGCTTACCAAGTTTGATCTAAAAGCTGATGAATACATTTTTGTGTGATATCCATTATCTACAAAAGCCTTCAGAGTTTACAATCCGAGGACAAGAACAGTCAAGAACCCATACATGTATATTTTGATGAGAAGAAGATTACATGTCTAGAATATGCAGATGACCATGACAAGTTGAGATTTAAAAATGAAGTACCATATGCTGAACTCTTAAATCCTGATCTTGATATAGTAAATCCTGATATTACTCAAAGCTCAAGAGGAGATTAATGGATTTGAAAGGAACAAAGTCTGGACTTTTGTGCCAAGACCAAAGAATATATCAGTTATTGGTACAAAGTGGGTGTTCAAAAACAAAATTGATAGTGTGGGCATAATTACAAGACACAAAGCAAGACTGGTTGCAAAGGGTTATTCACAGCAAGAAGGCATTGATTATGATGAGAATTTTGCTCCAGTTGCAAAGCTTGAGGCAATAAGAATTTTTCTAGCCTATGTTGCTCACAAGAAGTTTAAAGTGTTCCAAATGGATGTAAATAGTGCATTTCTAAATGGAGAACTTGAAGAGGAAGTTTATGTTAAACAGCCTCTAGGGTTCATTGATCCAGATCATGTCTGCATACTGGATAAAGCACTCTATGGAGTAAAACAAGCTCCAAGGGCCTGGTATGAAATACTTGCTCTATTTCTGATAGAAAGTGGTTTCACAAGAGGTACAATTGACAAAACTCTCTTTTATAAATACCATAGTAAAGACTTGTTATTAGTACAGATATATGTTGATGATATCATTTTTGGATCTACTCATGATAAACTTTATGAGAGATTTTCAAAGCTAATGCAGTCTAGATATCAACTGAGCATGATGGGAGAATTGAGTTATTTTCTGGGCTTACAAGTTAAACAGGCTGATGAAGGGATCTTCATAAATCAATCCAAATACACCCGGAGTTTGCTCAAAAGATTTGGAATGCAAGACAGCTCAACTGCATCAACTCCCATGGCCACTGCAACCAAATTAGATTTAAATAATAGTTCTTCAGTAGATATAAGTAACTACAGAGGTATGATTGGCTCACTCCTATATTTGACTGCTAGTAGACCTGATATCATATATGCTACTTTTCTCTGTGCAAGGTTCCAAACTGATCTAAGGGAACCTCATCTATTAGCTATAAAAAGAATTTTTAAATATCTCAAAGGCACCATGAATCCGGGATTGTGGTATCCTAGATATTCAGACTTGAAGCTAATTGGATATTCATATGCTGATTTTGCAGGATGCAAAATAGACAAGAAAAGCACTTTTAGAAGCTGCCACTTTCTTGGTGGAGGATTGGCTTCTTGGTATAGCAAGAAACAAAAGTCATTTTCCACATCAACTGCAGAAGCTGAATATATTGATGCAGGAAGCTGTTGTGCTCAGAATCTATGGATGAAGAATCAGTTACTGGATTATGGGTTAGATTATTATGCCACTCCTATATATTGTGATAATCAAAGTGCTATTGCAATGATAGGAAATACAGTGCAACATTCAATGACTAAACACATCAGCATCATGTATCATTTTATAAGGGAACATATGGAAGAAGGTATAGTGGAATTGGTCTTTGTTCCAGCAGATCAGTAATTAGCAGATATATTCACCAAACCTCTCTATGAAGCTACTTTCACAAGATTGTTGAATGAATTGGGAATGATATAGGAACATTTCTCAAACTCTGATGATTAAGAAATAACTACTGATAGTTAGAGTATGATATCTTATCATTATGTATCAATACTTGCTAGTTATTGATAATTGTGTTAAATTCTGATGCCCTGCAAGCATGCAATTAATTTCATTCAGTATCTGCATGATTAAACTCTGATTATGTGTATAAGCTCTGATAGTGGTCAAACCTGTTTTGACTAATAGATCCTGACAGTAGTTGTTAAATTCTGATATTGGTCAAACTAGTGTTGACTGACAAATTCGGATAGTCATGATTAAGTACTGGTAATGGTCAAACTTTGATTGACTATTAATCTCTGTTGACGATTTTCGAAGTTATTTAAATATTGCTTTAGTCACTATTTTAATTACAAGTTTGAAGTTAGCTGCAAGTGGGTAATTTTTTATGGTTATAGATGTTTACACGTTGACGTGAGGATATGAAACACGTTCAGTTAATTCAAAACTTTATTCCCGGGAAATATATATGCAATAACACACGTTTATATGATTACTTTTACAGTTAATCATATATTTACACATGTCGCATTAAACTGAATTGTGTCTGAATTAGTGGAGAGATGTGTTATATAAAATCAATTTTTGATTTCAGAAAATACTTTACTTATCTCTGTTATTTTCTCTCTGCTACTTTACATTTTCTCACCCGTAAACTCTGAAACTCTAAATTATGTTCGAAAATTTTTCTTGCAAATTAACCATGACTTCACTTGTTGCTTCTAAACCATTTGATTATGGTGGTGCAAAGTTTGTGACTAACAACTATTTTCCTATCCTGAATAAGAACAGTGTGAATGTTGATTTTCATATTTTTCAAGACTTTCTTAAATCTAGTGAGATTGGGTTTGCTCTCACAGATCCACCCACAATCTCTGTTGACCAGATGCTTCCTATCTGGAAGACTGGAGTCTATGATGATGGAGGAGCTAATGGGTCTCCAAGCCTTGAATTTGAATTTGATAATAAGACAATGACTGTAACTCCTCAAACTGTAAGGGATGCATTCTAGATGCGTACTCATACCTCCTATACTAGATTCATGGGAGATACTAAAATGAGGAGATTCTTCACTGAGATGGGCTACGACAAGGATTTGAAGAACCTTGGTCAACTAAAAAGGAACGGGCTTAGGAAGGAATGGAATTTCTTCTTCGACTGCAACACAAAGGCCTTCAATAACAAATCTTCTAATTTTAACGCCTTACCCATCATGATACAATAAATAGAGTACTCTCTAATTCATGGTTCACATTATGATTATGGTAGAGTAGTCTTGTCTTTTTTAAGTGATAGGATAAATGATGAGAGAAATATAGTATGTTATGATAGATTCTGTCAGTTGATTTTCAAAGTTTTTTTTCCTGATATACTTATCCCCTCTAATCAAATAGTGTCAGTGTTTAAATTGATAAAATGTGATTTTTCTGACTTACTTTCAAAAAATGAAAAGCGGTTGAATTTAGCTCCTTTGAGGTTACCATTGGTTGCTAGGAACTTGCTCTTAGCAAGGCTCCCTGTTAGGTCCCAATTTGTTTGTAGAAGGGGGGGTTGAATGCAAACAATACCGTTTAATCGAATAAAATGCGGAATAAAATTGTGAAACAAAATTCAAGTTAAATAAAATTTTATTAAACTTGAAAGGTGTTACAACTACGGTATCGGTTACAAGGGATTAATCTCAAATCAATTATTACAAATTTAGAATAAATTCGACATGAACTTTTTCTATTTTTGTAATTAAAAGATCAAATGCTAAAAGCGATTTGAGATTAAGTTCTAGGGATTTTAATCCGCTAGATTGATACACAAGAACAAGATAAGTATTTTTAGTTGATTGGATTTAACTTTACAATCTAGAAATTGATCTTGAAGTTGCAGATGAGATGAAATATTTTATCTGCTCCTTTTGCTTTTGTTCTTGAGTTTGTGTTCTGTTTTATTGATGTTGAAATAATAGACTTCTGCTTCTTTTTATCAAACAGCCGAATGTAAATTGATCTGGTATGACAATCCTTTTGGCCAGCAAGACTTTCGGTGTGACAAAATTTACAACTAGCAAGACTATTAAAATGAGCTAGCAAGACATTCGGTATGACTATTGATTGTCATACCGATTGTCATATTAGTTCAAATAAATTGTCTTGCTGAATTAATAACTGATTTTAATCTAAACAGAAATTCTAATAAGACAATTAAATGTATTGGCATGACTTTCGGTATGACTATCAATTGTCATACCGATTGTCATACTAGTTCAAATGAATTGTCTTGCTGAATTTAAGCAGATTTTAAACCAATTAAAATCTTGTAAATCCTTAATATTAATTCTAAATTAATTAATCAATTTAATTCAATTAATCAATAAATTAATCTTTGCAGATATAATTTATTTTCTTAATTAAATTATATGACTTAATTAATTAATAGAGAATTAATACTAACCCTTAGCAGCATCCATTCTTCTGACAATCTTCTGAAAGTCACTGAGACTTATGAATCAATTCTGCCACTTCAATGCTGACACTCGATGTACTGTCTGGTTCATGAGTGACTAACTTTCGTGACGTTTCTTCATGTCTTGACTTTAATATTCTGATTGAATCCTTGTAATAAATGATACCTTGACGAGATCTCTGTCACTTGATTAAATCCACGATCTTGATTTATATCACTGAGGCATGATCAAATTCTTGAACTTCTTTCAGTGAATCTTCAAGTCTGCAGATGAACAATGTTTCTTTATTCTTTGACAGATGTTACATTGTGAGATCTCTCTGATGATAGATCCACTATTTACTTATTACATTCTTATTTGAGTTGAGTTAAATACTCGAATAAACGAGTAGGCTATGACATATGCCTTTCAATCTCCCCCTATTTGCTTGTTAGACAATAACAACAAATACCTAGAGGATAACTCAACTAACAAATAAGAAAAAGATATAAACAGTAATGTAAAGTAAATAGCAGAAAAGTTCTGGATTATATTTAACATTTTCCAGATTCCAAATGAAATTTACAAGTGAATACAAGATAGATGTTCCTCTAGCCTGAACATATAACTACATTAGACTATCTTGATTCATAAAGCTCTAATCATATTACATTGAGTTTTGAGCTAATTGACTTCAGTTGTCTTCTCTTCTGACTTCACCTTCTTCTAAATCTTGAAGCAATTCCTTGTCAAAGACACGATCCTTTTCTGAAGTGAAGCTTGCAGGTCTGACTGGTTGAACTCCAACTGACTTCAGCTTATTCTTGAGTTGATTGTACCTTTTAACATTCTTTTCACAATAAGCTTGAATCAAGTCAGCAGCTTGAGTCTTCAACATGGATGAATATCCAGCAGTTCTCAAATGATGTTCCATCCAGACCAGATGCTTAGCTGAGTAGTCTTTAAGAGATTGTACATCTAGCTGACAGATTTGAAGACAATCAGACTTAAAGAATCTCACCTGATGAGGATTGTTGACCACTTGAGGACTAGCCCTGCTGGCAAACTCTTTAAGCCTTTCTCGAAGAACTTCATTCAATTCTGAGCTTCTTTTGACTTTGTTTAAAAGAACCCAAATCTCTGACAAAGAACGATTCTCAAATAGATGAAGTGACACCTTGAATGATCCTTCACTCTGACAATATACAAAAATGCTCATCTCATTTAGGGATCTATCAAAAGCAGCTGTGATCCTTGAGACTTCAGTCTTGATAGCATTCATGTACATGTCATTGTTAGGATTTGAGATTTCCAGCTTGTCAAGAAGATGTAAGAACTGCCTATCATTGTTAGTGCTCAGCTGAGGCATATCAAGTACTCTCCTAGCTTCATCCCATTTTTCACCAATCTTTAGTCTGACATCTCTTCTCCTTTCTTGAGCCTTAATGTCATGAAGACGTTGCTTTTGAAGAGTTTCTGTTCTTTGAATGTCTTTTCTCATGTCAATGATCTGAGAGACCTTCTTGAGTTCAGCTTCTTTTCTTTTCATCTCTAACTGCTCCTTCTGAAATTCTTTCTCAAACATAGGATCCACTTGAGCTTCTTCTTCCCATTCTCCAAAATCACTTTCCTCTTCAGCTTCAAATAACCCATCTTTATCTTCCTGAACTGGTTCAGTGGGAATGTCAAAAATATCAAAGTCATCCTGTTCTCCACTGTAGTAGACATCATCAGCCTTTCCTTTGTTTCCTGCAGAGGTATCTTTTTCTTTCCCTTTGGCACTACTCCCTTTCTTCTCCCCCTTAGTTGAGGGATCCTCTACTGACCTTCCTTTGGAACCTCCATCACCTCCAGAGCCTGATCCTCCACCAGACGGTCCTTCAAAATAAGCTCTTTGTTCTTCATTAGGGCAATGAGAATTCTTGATCATGTAATATAGGTGCTTCATCCCTTCATTGAGATGTTCCATGCCCGTCTCTATCTTTAGAAATCTTGAGGAGTCCAGTGAATGATTCATCTCAACGAGGTCTTCAAGAGAAGTCATTCTTGTGTGTAGAGAGCAGAAGTTGGATATGTCATCAGCTGATAAAGTTGGAGTGTCCTGAATAGAATTGAGCTTTGGTATTACAGTGGTCTTTAGATCTGAGATGTCATTCCTTATGATTGCAAGCTGATTGTTGACAGAGGTGGAAGAAGAAGACCATTCAACCACTTGTGCTTTGAATGCTTGAGCTTCAGCTTGGCTTTTAGCAAGTTCTTCTTTTAGGGCAGCAATCTGAGCTAACAGGTTTACAGTATCAGTGTCTGTGTGTGCTCTCACCTGAATTTCACTCGTGTTTGGCTCACTCACCTCACGTGCATGTGTTTCTCTCAATATAATTGCTCGTGAGGAGTCTTCCTGTTGCTGTTCTTCTGTACCTGCATTAAAAATCACCCTAGCCTCTTTAAGAGAGGTCAGTGGTGGTGCAATGGGAATTCGCGAGTCCCGATCCTCAGTCAATACTATCAAATCTTTTGGAATAGATGTCTGAATTGCTTCAGGGATAGATTGACCGAGTTGCCCTCCACTTTCTCCAGATAAATCTGCGAGTGGAGAATCCCATAAGGGAGCCAGAGGTGTTGGATCTGGGAGGGGAGAAAATGACTCTATTAAAGATGGCGGAGAGTCAGATTTTCCCTCTGAAGCATGTGACTGCTCTTCTGCCGTAACTATGGCAGGCACTGTAACCGACTCTACGTGCACTCCTCGCTGTGTGTCCTGAGTATGATCTGGGGAAGTGTATGGTTCCATTGTGAGTAATGTAATTGTGCTTGACTCAGTACAAGATGCCATGGCCCTATGGCGAATTTCAATAGATGCATCATGTTGAGAGAATGCCTCTAGTAACTGTTCATTGGCCATTTCAAAGTCCATGTCCTGTTGGGAGGACAAGGATGGGCTTTCAGATGCCTCAGAATATGTTCTTCTTTTCTTAGGAGGAGGCAGAGCTGAGGGTTCACTCATATTTAACAATGTACCACTTCCTAGTAATCTCCTGGGTAACATTTTAGACAGTGGGGGAGAGGTTGATATAGAATGTGACTCTGTGTTTTGCTCTATGACCTGGGATTGAAGCTGTGGTTCTACAACTTCATGGTCAGCCCTATCAACCACTGGGGGTCTTTCAACCGAAGTAGGAAGAGAGTGAGAGTGAGGAATTACTACCTGTAATGGAAGAGCCTGGGTGGCTTGAACCACTGGAGGTTGAGGTTGCTGTTCATGGCCGGGAAGATTGAAAATAGGTAAAGGAATATAAGTGGCCATGAAAGCAGATACAAGTACTGGAACTTGCATGAATTTGAAGGTTGTGTCTTGGCGAGTGTAAATCTTTTTACTAACTGGAGGGGGTTCGGTTACTGCAGAGTTAGCAAAAAGGGCTTTGTGTTCAGGTGTGAGTAGATGATCTGCTATAAGCATGAGAAAACGAGCATAGTAACATGATACCCTACGATTTGTAGAATGATCACGTAAAGCAGAAGTTAGACGTCTCAAGAGAATGGGAAAAAGTAGTTTGCCAAAATTGATCCTTTGATTGAAAACAACCGCCAGACCAATATACTGCAGAGTGGAAGTGATGTTATGAAAATTGGATTTTGTGTAGTTGGCAAACACTTTGGAAAGTGTATCGAAGAAAATATCCCATTCAGACACCAAATTTGATTTAGAAAGTTTGGTTAAATTGATCACCCCCTGATAGTGAATAGCATTGAAAAAATTTGTGATATCATTTTCAGAGGGTAAATTACAGAAATTGTTTAGTGGAAAATTTAACGCTCGATTGACGACTGTTTCATCAACTACATACTGTGTGTTTGCGACGGTGAATGAAAAAGATTTTGAATCATCGGCCACAGTAGAGGTTGTGCAAATCAGTCTAAGTAGATCGACGTTTAAAATCACATTTGATTTAATAGCAGAGCTAACAATCGAATGGTCATTTAAAAATCTAATCCATGGCTTAAATTTTTCAACATCACATTTTTCCGGATTAAAATAACCAACCTGATTATGCGCGACAATTTGGAAATTGAGAGCCATTTAAAATAATAATAAGACACACGCTTTTCAGAATTTTAAGAATAATATTAAGAAAATTCGAATTAATTAATTTAATAATTCGAATTAAATTAATTATAATCGAAAAATTTAGACAGAAATGTATCTCGTTAAAATTCTTAACTCAAAAACGCAGTTTTGACAAACCAAAAGACACAAATCAGAAATTGAAATAAAAATAAAAAGTTCAAAATCAACAAACACAAATTGAATTTGAAGGGGCAAACTGATTTTTATTTGTTTTTGCGTTTTTATTATTTTTTTTAATAAAAATCCAACAGCACCTCTGTATATATATACTTGTATGTATATATCACAAAGTGATGAATCAGTTTGCTGAGTAAAAACTCGAGCAAGGAAAGAGCAGTTCGTTGGTTTTAGTTCGAAGAGAGAGAAGAGAGAAAACTGAAGACAAAAACTGTTCGAATTTTTGAGAAGTAATGAATTGTTGAAATGGTTTAAAAAAACAACAAACACACGCCTTTATATTACAGCTGGTATGACAATCCGGGATTGTCATACCGATTGTCATACCGGGCAAAAGAAGGAAAAGAAATAATAGAATTAATACTAAAATTATAACTGGTATGACAATCTGATAGTCATACCGATTGTCATACCAGTATAATAATAAAAGGAAAATAATTATATATATGGTTTATAACTGGCAAGACAATTGATAGTCATACCGATTGTCTTGCCAGTATAAAACTGTACTGAATAATATAATAACACAATTTGAACTGAAATGACTTTCAGCAAGACAATTTCAATTGTCTTGCCGATTGTCATATCAGCTTTAAACACAGAAACACACACATATATAAATTTATAAAGACTTATATAACTTAGTAAAAATATCAGAAAATATTTACAAAATAGTAAAACTGAAATACAGACTTATAATATTTACAGAAACAAAGACAATATATCAGAATTTATTATTTTTATTCCAAAAATAGATTTCTATTGAATTTTAGCAAATAAAATTCATAGTAAAATATTTTTAGAGGAAATAAAATATTCTGAGATATTTTAAATTAACAAGTAGGGAAAATAAAAATAGATAAGATAATATATATTACATAGAAATAAGCAAGAAATATGATAAAATGATAAAATAAATTTGCAAATGAATTTTTCATTTATGAAAAATTCATTTGTAAATTCATTCAAGAACAGATCCCAGATATTAACTAAATTAATCACTAAAACTATTCAACATGCCCAATTTACCAACTAATCTGGTAAATGTGGATTCGTCAAGTGGTTTAGTGAAAATATCTGCTATTTGTTCTTCTGTTGGAACAAAAAATAGTTCAACAGTACCATTCATGACGTGCTCTCTAATAAAATGATACCTGATGTCATTGTGCTTTGTCCTCGAGTGCTGCACAGGGTTGTTGGTGATGGCTATTGCACTTGTGTTGTCACATAAAATAGGAATCTTGTTCAATACAGAGCCATAGTCTCGTAGTTGGTTCCTAATCCACAAGATCTGAGCACAGCAGCTTCCAGCAGCAATATATTCAGCCTCGGCCGTTGAGTTGGAAACTGTTTGCTGTTTCTTGCTGTACCATGAGACTAGCCTGCTTCCTAGGAATTGACAACTTCCTGAGGTGCTTTTCCTATCAACAACACTTCCTGCATAATCTGAATCTGTATATCCGACAAGGTTAAAACCAGATTCTTTAGGGTACCAAATACCTAGATTTGGTGTTCCCTTAAGATATCTTAAGATTCGTTTAACAGCAACGAGATGAATATCTCTAGGATCCGCTTGGAACCTTGCACATAAACATGTAGCATACATAACATCTGGTCTACTTGCAGTAAGATAGAGTAACGAGCCAATCATACCTCTGTAGCTTGTGACATCTACCTTAATGGAGTTTTCACATGGTCCAAGCTTGACAGCTGTAGTTGATGGAGTCCTTGCTGATGCAGAATCCTCTAGATTGTACTTTTTGAGGAGTTCCTTGAGATACTTGGATTGACAAATAAATGTTCCATCTAACCTTTGATTTACTTGTAATCCAAGAAAGAACTTCAGCTCTCCCATCATGCTCATTTCAAACTTGCTGTGCATTAACTTAGCAAATCTCTTACAGAGATTATCATTAGTAGACCCAAATATTATATCATCCACATAGACTTGGACTAATATAGTATCCTTCTTATGTGTTTTAGAAAAGAGAGTTTTGTCTATGACACCTCTAATAAAGCTATTTTCAATAAGAAATTCAGAGAGAGTGTCATACCATTTTCTTGGAGACTATTTTAGCCCATAGATAGCCTTGAAAAGAAAGAAGACAAAATCCAAATGATCTGGATCTTCAAAACCAGGAGGTTGCTCTACATATACCTCTTCATCCAGCTTTCCATTCAGAAAGGCGCTCTTGACATCCATTTGATAAACTTTAAAGTTTGAAAATGCTGCGAATGCCAGAAATATCCTGATGGCCTCAAGTCTAGCCACTGGAGCATAGGTTTCATCATAATCAATGCCTTCAGCTTGAGAATACCCTTTAGCTACCAGTCTTGCCTTGTTTCTTGTAACCACACCATCTTCATCTAGTTTATTCCTGAATACCCACCTAGTACCAACAGCTTTCTTGTGTACAGGCCTAGGTACCAGTTTCCAGACTTTTTGACTTTCAAACTGATTGAGTTTATCTTGCATAGCAATCACCCAATCTGGATCAGTCAGTGCTTCTTCAATTTTCTTAGGTTCCATCTCAGAAAGAAATCCTGAGAACAGACACTCATTTTGAGTAGCACGTCTAGTTCTGACTCCAACATCTGGATCACCAATAATCAACTCAAAAGGGTGAGCTTTATTCCAGACAGTCTGTCTTGGAAGATTTGATCTTGATGATTCGCCTTGAAATTCATTGTGATGTTGTGTCCTACTAGATGATCTTTCAGCATCTCCCCCTGAGTTGTTGCCATATTGACTTGAAGATTCTCCGTCAGTAGCAGTGGTATCTCCATTGTTGCCAAAGTTTCCATCACTATTACCTTGAGTATCATCAGGATTAACAGGTTCTTCACCAGCAACAACCTCAGGTTCTTGACCATGTTCTGATTCTGAATCTGACGTATCATCAAACTTCAGTTTCTCAGAAGGATCTTCAGTTTGGATACTAGGGAGTTTAGTGTCATCAAAGGTAACATTGACACTTTCAGTTACTTTGTGTTGATCAATGATATACACTCTATATGATCTTCTTCCATATCCAACAAAAATACCCTCATATGCCTTTGCCTCGAACTTACCACGACGATCATCTCCATCCTTGAGTACGAAGCATCTGGCACCAAATACATGAAAGTATTTGATAGAAGGTTTCTGTTCATTCAAAATCTCATAAGGAGTTTTCATGAAGTCTTTGTTGATTAGAGTTCGATTCTGAGTATAACATGCAGTATTGACAGCTTCAGCCCAAAAGTACATTGGAAGACCTGATTCACTTAACATCGTTCTTGCAGCTTCAATCAATGTACGATTCTTCCTTTCTACCACTCCATTTTGCTGAGGGGTTCTAGGAGCTGAAAATTGTCTGCTAATCCCTTTGTCTGTACAGAATCCATTGAGAAGTGCATTCTTGAATTCTGTCCCATTATCTGACCTTATTGCTCTAACAGGGACGTTAGAATCTAACTCAATCATCTTGATATGATCAATCACAACTTGTGGTGTTTCATCCTTAGAGTGAAGAAATAAAACCCACGTATACTTGGAATAGTCATCAACTATCACAAGACAGTAACACTTCTTTGACATAGAAAGGATATTAACTGGACCAAATAAATCCATGTGCAATAATTGTAGAACACCAGTTATGGAAGATGTGTCAGTGCCTTTGTGACTTGCTTTCTTTGACTTTCCTTTCTGGCAAGCCTCACATAGTCCTCCTGGAGAGAATTTCAGCTGAGGCAGACCTCTTACCAATTCTCTTTTGACAAGAGAATTCATTGTTTTGAAATTGAGATGGGAAAGTCTCTTGTGCCATAGCCAACTCTCATCTGACGATGTCTTTGCATAGAAACAATTGACTTCAAGATTGCTTCCAGAGTTCATGTCAGCTACGAACAGATTTCCTTTCCGGATTCCCATTAAGGAGGGTTTTTCACTTTTCTTGTGCAGAATCTGACACTTCAGCTTGTCGAATAAAACATTGTAGCCGTTGTCACAGAACTGACTAATGCTAAGCAGATTGTGTTCAAGTCCTTGTACAACATATACATTTTCAATGATAACATTTCCAGCTAGCAAACAGCCATATCCCTCCGTTAAACCTTTGCTGTTATCTCCAAAGGTAACCACTGGGCCAGCTTTCTCAACCACATTTGATAGAAGGGCTCTATCTCCGGTCATATGTCTTGACGATCCGCTGTCAGGAATCCACACTACCGGTTGTACCTGTTTAATGCCCTCTTTTCTTGACGATGAGGTGCTTGCATTACTAGCCATGAGAGCAAGATTCCTAACTTCTTCATCTTCACTGTCAGTATCATCCCAGCTTCTTCCCTTTGCCAGGTACGCCCTTTCAGATTTACTCTTTTGATTAAAATCGTAAGAGTTCTTCCTAGCTTGTTTTGGCTTCCTGCATTCTGTGGCAAAGTGTCCCAACTCATTACAGTTGAAGCATCGAATGGTGCTTCGATCAACCATCCCTGTTTTATACCCACCACTGCTGGTGTTAGAGGATGAAGATCCACCTTTCTGGAATCTGTTGTAGTTGGACTTGTACTTGAACTTGGGATTCCTTTTGAATCTGACATTTGAGAATCTCTTGACAATCAGGGCCATTGACTCATCCTCCAATTGCTCCAGTTCTTCCAAGGAATAATAATCATCTCCTGATTGATTTGTAGTAGGAGAATCAAATTCTGCTACTATCACATTATCTTCAACCTTGGAAGACTGTACCATTCTTTCTGACTGTTGAGATTGTTGTTGATATTGTGGTTGTTGTTGTTGTTCATCAGCTACTAGAGCAGTAGACGTGCTGACCACTCTTCCTTTCCCGTAAACTTCCTTCTGCTGAATCTGCTCCAACTCATAAGTCTTTAACACACCATAGAGCCTTTCCAAAGAAATCTCACTCAGATCTCTTGCTTCTCTTATGGCAGTGATTCTATGTTCGAGATGAGTTGGCAGTGTTAGAAGGAACTTTTTGTTGACCTCCCTGATGGAATAGTATTTACCATTAATGTTCAGGTTGTTGATCAATGCATTGTACCTCTCAAACACTTCAGTGATTCCTTCCCCTGGATTGGATTTAAAGTATTCATATTCAGAGGTTAGGATTTCTAGTTTGTTCTCCCTAACTTCCTCTGTGCCTTCATTAATAATCTCAATAGTTTCCCAGATATGTTTGGAATCTTTACAATTCATCACATGTCTATTCATCAGGGGATTAAGGGAATCTACTAAGATTAATTGAAGGCTAGCATCCAGGGAAGCTTCTTCTATTTCAGCAGGAGAGAAGTCCTCAGGATCCTTCACATAAGTTCTCGCTTTGGTGATCACCACATCATTTTCTATTACCTCTGGTTCCATAACCATAGGAATTTTTGGACCCTTCTTCAACACTTGCAAATATTTGGGATTAGCAACCTGTAAAAACAGTAGCATCTTCTTCTTCCACATAACATAATTTTCTTTATCGAAAAGTGGAATTTTAACGGTTCCAACTTTTTGTGTAGTCATTATGAATTTTTTGAGTGAATAAAAAATTCAAGAAGTGAAAGAAACATAAAAGTCTAGGATCTAGATTTGTACGTTAATCAGAAGGCTCTGATACCAATTGTTAGGTCCCAATTTGTTTGTAGAAGGGGGGGTTGAATGCAAACAATACCGTTTAATCGAATAAAATGCGGAATAAAATTGTGAAACAAAATTCATGTTAAATAAAACTTTTATTAAACTTGAAAGGTGTTACAACTACGGTATCGGTTACAAGGGATTAATCTCAAATCAATTATTACAAATTTAGAATAAATTCGACATGAACTTTTTCTATTTTTGTAATTAAAAGATCAAATGCTAAAAGCGATTTGAGATTAAGTTCTAGGGATTTTAATCCGCTAGATTGATACACAAGAACAAGATAAGTATTTCTAGTTGATTGGATTTAACTTTACAATCTAGAAATTGATCTTGAAGTTGCAGATGAGATGAAATATTTTATCTGCTCCTTTTGCTTTTGTTCTTGAGTTTGTGTTCTGTTTTATTGCTGTTGAAATAATAGACTTCTGCTTCTTTTTATCAAACAGCCGAATGTAAATTGATCTGGTATGACAATCCTTTTGGCCAGCAAGACTTTCGGTGTGACAAAATTTACAACTAGCAAGACTATTAAAATGAGCTAGCAAGACATTCGGTATGACTATTGATTGTCATACCGATTGTCATATTAGTTCAAATAAATTGTCTTGCTGAATTAATAACTGATTTTAATCT
The DNA here is from genome assembly GCF_009905375.1 of Apium graveolens. Lineage (NCBI taxonomy): Eukaryota > Viridiplantae > Streptophyta > Magnoliopsida > Apiales > Apiaceae > Apium > Apium graveolens. Next base: position 66,492,882 of record NC_133647.1, read on the forward strand.
AAACAGAAATTCTAATAAGACAATTAAATGTATTGGCATGACTTTCGGTATGACTATCAATTGTCATACCGATTGTCATACTAGTTCAAATGAATTGTCTTGCTGAATTTAAGCAGATTTTAAACCAATTAAAATCTTGTAAATCCTTAATATTAATTCTAAATTAATTAATCAATTTAATTCAATTAATCAATAAATTAATCTTTGCAGATATAATTTATTTTCTTAATTAAATTATATGACTTAATTAATTAATAGAGAATTAATACTAACCCTTAGCAGCATCCATTCTTCTGACAATCTTCTGAAAGTCACTGAGACTTATGAATCAATTCCGCCACTTCAATGCTGACACTCGATGTACTGTCTGGTTCATGAGTGACTAACTTTCGTGACGTTTCTTCATGTCTTGACTTTGATATTCTGATTGAATCCTTGTAATAAATGATACCTTGACGAGATCTCTGTCACTTGATTAAATCCACGATCTTGATTTATATCACTGAGGCATGATCAAATTCTTGAACTTCTTCCAGTGAATCTTCAAGTCTGCAGATGAACAATGTTTCTTTATTCTTTGACAGATGTTACATTGTGAGATCTCTCTTATGATAGATCCACTATTTACTTATTACATTCTTATTTGAGTTGAGTTAAATACTCGAATAAACGAGTAGGCTATGACATATGCCTTTCACTCCCTGAGACTTATGGTTTACTTAACAACCAAAGTGCTAAACTGCAGGAAATTACCATTGAAAACCCCCTTGTAGCTCACCCCAGCACCACAACCCACACACAAACCAAAACACAAACTCAACCACCATAAAAATCACAAACAGAAGCCACCTCAGGTGTCTCCCAAAAGACACTTGTTATAAAAAGAAAGAAAGATTTGGCTAAGAGAGCTACAAATCCTGTTGTAACTAAGTCAAAAGTTGGAGCAACTTAAGTTCCTTATTCTTCTAAACCTTTAGAATTTGTCAAGAGGAAACTTGTACTTGCTGGATTAGAATCAGATTCAGATGAGGACAATGCTACCCTGTCTTCCAGATTTCCAAACCTTTCATCTGATTCTTCTCCAAGACCAGTTGTACTACCAACTGAAGAGGGCACAGCTACTGATGCTGGTATAAGCCCCGTGCCAAAGAAAAGAAGACTGGTCAAACCATATTACAATCAGCACTTGCTCAAGATTAAACAGGAAGTTGCTGAGGAGACATAGAATGCATCTACTTCAAATCCCGATTTCCAGAAAACTCCTGAGGCACATGTAGAACTGTCTGATTCTCTAATAAAGTATTATAACAAGAGAGCAAGAGAAGTCTCTCATGAGCAAGTTGAAGCTAGTGTCAAGAGGTTGTAAGGAAAAGGTCTCTTCCCTAGATCAAGCACACAAGAACATGTATCTCAAAGGGGTACATCAGCTACATCTCCTGATCCAATCCCACAAGAATCAGCACCTCAGAGTGGTGCAGCATATATTGAAGAACAAGAGCCTCCGACTGAAACATCTATTCAACAATGGCATGATGAAGAGCTGCTCAGGAGTCTATTACTACAATTATGGAGAAGAGTACACAAGATTCTGGTCGCCAAAGTCATCCAGCAACTCCTGATTCTCCAGCTACACAAGAATCATTGCATCAAAGTTGCAATGAAGTCTTTACTCCTGCTGCAATTACTCTAATCATAGATGCTGAAGGCAAAATTCTTCAATCTCTACCATCTGCTGATATTTTATCAGTACCACCACTGAGTGTCTACACAGAAGCTGAATCATTAGATTCACAAGGTATAAATAATGTCTTTACTCTATCAGCATTTATTCTAAATATTGATTTGGTATTTTCAGCATTTATTATTCATGTTATAAATCATGTTGGTATGATTATTTCTAGACCTTATTTAAGGATTACCTCTAGTTGTATGACCACAAACCACCCTTCTTTATCCACCTCTTATTTCTGTAGGATAAATTATCTGAGCTTTTCTAAAAGTTGTGGAAAAGATTTAGAGAAAAATAGAATTAAAGAGAGGCGGGATCCTTCATGGAAAAAGGAGAGGTAGATGAGAGATAGGATTTAGTAATCCTTTTGAGGAAACTTTGACTATTAAAAGTTAGTGAGACTACTTTAAAAGAATATAGAGATTAAGTGACAGTTGTTATATTTTGCAGGTGCACAAAGTACACAAGAAACAGCTGTTGAACAACAGTCTGTTGACACTTTGATAAACTCTGATGTACCAAGTGTTGCTAATCTCCCTGCAGGTCTAAGTACTGATACTTTCTTGCAGTCCATTCAAACTACTATTCCACCACATGTAGCAATCCATTTTTTTGCTGAAAAAAAGTCCATACACTCTACTATTCCACCATCTGAAGTAATCCATGTTGTGTTGAAGATGTAGTAGCACAACAGTCCATTCATAAAGTTTCATCCATTACAGGGTCACCACAATACTCTACATGAACTGAGGTTCTGGACTTAAATTTAGAAGCACTAGTTCATTTATCTACATTTCTTGAAGATGTGGAGTTTACTATTGCTGGTATTAAAGCTTCTGAAGCTGTTGGATCACATACTGCACCAATTTCTGATTTTATCTTACATGCTGAAGCTGGTGATAAAGTTCAGCAGATAGTTCACGATCTATATGCAAAGAGAGAATCTAATGATGGTGAAGAAGCTAATATTTCTAATGTTCTTATAGATTCCGTGGATGATCTTTTCTTTCCTGAAGATATGTCTACTCATGTGAGGAAACAGAAACTGAAAGAGTTAGATGTCAAGAAGAAGGAGGATTATTTTGATGCCATTTGGAATGCTAAATGGAAAAATAATACCTATCCTATTTCCAGAACAAATGTTGTTGAACATCTGGAAACTGCTGAACATAGAATTCAAAATCCTAATATGCTGACTCATCTGAAAGCATTTACTCTGGTTTTCAGATCCTTACATACAGCTCAAGAAGCAACTACTTCTCAAATAAACTAGATTAAAGAATCATTGATTGCTTCAAGGTTGACTATTCATCAGGAAATTCAAAAGCAAATTGCACCAATTGTTGCCAGACAAACAACAATTGAAGCCAATAAAGCTAGATTGGAAGCTAAGCAAGTTCAAATGTCTGAACAACATACAGAGGTACAAAATTTAATGAAGCTGATTCTTTCTCTACTGCTTGATGATGCCAAAAAGGGAGAAAAAATTATAAAATCTAAATGCAAGCAGCTGACATTTACAAATACTGATGATGAAAATTTTGATAGAGGTAATAAGGGGGACAGAAGGATAGTGAAAGGAGAAGAGGTGAAGAGCTAGTTGGAATTAGTGGTTCATCAGAAGCAATCACTAGGTCTCAATCTAGACAAGGTGGAAAAAGTAAGAGAAGTGAAAGAAGAGTTACAGAACTGACTGTGACTACAACTACTCAACAAACTTTACAAGTTACAACTGCTGATGAAGACCAAGGTATTCTGGAGATAGAAGCTGGTACAGAAGCAAGTCAGTATCTTCAAACTCTAAAAGTAAAGGAAGAATGACAATTCTATTCTACAAGGATCCAAATATTCAAGCATTTGACTCTGAGGTAAGTTTTGAAAGAGAAAATCCTGGAGTTGTCTAGAACAGCTAAGGCAAATAGAGGAAGACTTCAAGAATTCCATGAAGACAGCAAATACTGATACTGCTGTTATCTCTCAAGATCTTTATGAAGATGATCCTTCTAACAGACCAACCAAAGGTGTGGTCATAAGGGAGGTAATTTAGGCAGAGGGTGAAAGATCTCTCATATCTCAAGCTATCTTAACTGCTGATAGGAAGCATAAAGGGAAAGAGAAGATTGGATAGAAGTCAAAGCTTTCAAAGTCTAAACTAAAGTTGTTGCAAAGAAGAAATCAGTATCTAAGGCAACTAATTTACAATTACTGATAGATCCAATCCATACATTTGCTCAATTTTTTGATACTGATGAAATTGCTGAAGAAGAAGAAGTCAGTCAAGCTCACCAAAGAAGGAAGATTCATGGAGCTGACTTGGCTGAAAAGTTGAAATTAACCTCTGGCATTGCTCAAGTTAATAAAGAAGAAGTTGTTATTCAACCAATCAGAACCTCTGATTCTACTCATGTTGATGATTTTTCAAACCCAATTCAAGCTAATTTATCAAATCCTGATTTTGAAGACATAGTTTCGGATAAGCCAGAACTTACTCTTGAAGAGAAAAAGTAGCTACTATGGGGAAGTAAAAAAACCAGCACCTAGAAGAGATTCTTATGAAATATTAAAGAAGATTTACAATGGAAGTTCTCACTCTAGAAAAGCTGGAATCATAAGTGGTCTTGGAAGATTAAATGCTGATCCATTTGTATGAGATGCTTTGACTTTATGGAAGCATTCTAATTTGACAGAAATTGGAGACAATGTGATGCTTGAAGACTTATAGAAGATCATACCAGTGCAAATTGTTATTGATCATGTTGAAGAGAAAATGATTTATTTTCTGGAGTCTATGAGAAACTTAAGGTTCACTCAAGAATAGTTAAGAGACAAACTGTGGCAGGAATTGAAACTTATTGCTACAATTCTCAAGGTAATTAATTCTGTAACTGCCAGATGGTCTGCATTCATAAAGAACCTGATACAGTTAAAGCAGAGAGGAATGCCTTACAAATATAACTACATTCTAAAATACATTGATCAAACTAAATATGTTGTTGATATGCCTATTGGAGGAGCCAATATAGAAATGAGTCTAGGGACTAAGGTTTTAACCTTTAATCGTGATGGAAAGAAAATTGGATTTCTGGAGCTGGATGATCTATCTCTTGGAAATTCAAAATTAGATAATCTCAGGGCTTCCAACTATCAGAATGATGAATCAACAGATGAATTGAAAGAACATAAACAAAGGATGCAATGGTATTTGAATATAATGGAAGAGAATCTGCTAAGGAAGTTTCTTGAAGATTTTCCAGAAGGTGTTAGAGTTAAAAATGAAGAGTAAAGTCTGATATTCACTTAAGTAAGAATGAGTATGTTTACTTGATTACTGCATTTAGATAGTTTTGACATCATCAATTGGAACTTGTATATAACGACTCGTATTTTTTCACATTATTTAAATGTGTAGTTATTGAATAATTAAATAAATAAAATATGTGTAAGGGTTATGTCAGCTGGATATTATTTTTGTTATTAATTATATGTGATCATTGGTGTTCGAGGATCATTTGCGTAATTAGTTGTTGAGCTGTGTTGTTTTGTTTTTATATTCAAAAGTGATTTTATTTAAGATTTAATTTAAAAAATACTTGGATTATCTCTAAAATCATTTTTATTATTTTATAATTTTATTTATTATTTTTAGGAATTTATAAAATTTAGAAATCAATATTTCATTAATTATTTAGCCATGAATGATTTTCTGATTGTATTTTATTGTAAATTCAGTAATAAATTCCAGAATATTTCAAAAATTATGAAACTCATATTTTATTAAGTTTGGAATATTTCGAGAATTTTAAAATTATTTCAGAAGTTTGTCGGCTTTTATTTAACCGCATGTCTGTTCGTTAATTTACAAAATGCGGGTCGATTGCGCGTTACAAAAATGATTTAAAAATTTTGGAAATTTTATATTATTAGTTTTAAATTATTCTGAGATTTTTAAAATTATTTTCACGAATTTTTGGGTAACTTTATGTTGGGTTTCGAGCATATAAATGCAACAGAAACAGTAATTAAAAACGTAAAAAATCAGAATTTTCGAAACCCACCGCAGGATCCATACGAAAAAATATATTTAATTTGTAGATCAGATTGTTTACCGTAAGAAGCTTTACCAATTGGTTCACTAATGGAGATCCAAAGCTTGTTCAATCACCACGCATCCCGCTCTCGCGATCTACGCTCTATCGGTAACCACACGAATTCTTGAACTCAAGGATCGGATGTGTACTAGCACAAACCCGTTTCTTCTTGCTCTCTCCATCTTCTCTCTTGGTGGCTAGGGTTTTAGTAAAAGTCTTGCTTCGCCCAAAAAATCAGCCGCACAAGAGATATTATATAGATGATAGGGATAAATAAATTATGATAGTATAATTAAATACTGCAAGGTGTGGGCTGCTAGGCCCAATAAAAAGATATATGATACTCAGACCAGAAAGGTTAAGCCTGATGGACCAGATCAGGCCTGATGGAATAAAGAAGGCCCAAAAGCCCTGATTATTAATTAAATTCGTAATTAATTAATAAGGGAAAAATCAGCTATTGAGAAGAGTCCCGATAAGGATATAAATTCTTATAGATTAGCCTCAAGGGGACCTAAAAGGATAAGGAATCAGTTTCCTACTATCTAGGACTCCAAAGTCCATTCTAATTATGAGACTTGCCCACCAAGTCTCCTATACCAAGTCCAATTCAAGGACTCCCAACATCTATATAAGGGGCCTCACCCCACAAATCAGAACTACGTTTTTTGGCTTGATTCTCTAATTCACAGAGATACGTAGGCATCTCGTAAAGGCAGAATTAAGCTACGATACACGAGAGCAGCCATTAAAGGCCTTGAGCTTCCGAATCTTAGTAATAAATACAGCAAATAATAACCTTAGTTTTCTATCCATAACATTTGGCGCCGTCTGTGGGAAGCACAACAACAACCATGGCGAGAACACGGAGAACAAGTAGAGCTCTAGAGGAAGGAACACCATCGGAGACAACGCAGGTGATTTCGTCAACCGTGGAGGTTCCTCCCCATTCAACTTATGCATCTACTCAGGGGGAAGCCCAGATAGGGGCAACTCAACCTCAGCCACAAGGGACAACTCCCCCGACTATTCAAGGTACGAATCCTCAAGTTCAACAAGTACATATACCTGTGAATTCTCGACCCGTCGGGTATGAATATTCAACTGTTGTTACTACTAACCCCCCTTATGGGATGCCCCTTCACCCTGAGGTTGGAGGAAGCGGATATGCTGGGCAAAGCGAAGCACGAGGGCAGTCGCCCCCCTATATACGAGGTTTGGGTCCTATCCCAGAGGATCGGGAATTTTCTGGTCCTTACACTGAGAGAGACTCCGAATCTTCGGATGATGAAGTGGCCCCGAGAAGGAGGCGTCCTGGAAAAGAGCCAATGGCCGATGGAAGGCAACGCCCCCAAAGCACCCCAGGGGCGAATCCCCAAGAAGTGCAGTAAAGGATCAGGGCTCATGAGGCTGAAATCCAAAGGCTGAGGCGTGATTTGGAGGCTCACCAGGCCACCAGACCCCAGATACCTCCTAGGGGGAGAAATCCTCCTCCTGTCATAGACCTGGATGGTCTGGTACGAAGAAGGGCTGCTGTCCCAAGAACTGATCCAAGCAATCTCCTTCCCCTTGGAGATCCTGATGATCCAACTCCACCCTTCACAGAAGAGATAATGAATGCCCATATCTCAAGGAAATTCAAGATTCCCACTATCAAAGCCTATGATGGCACGGGAGACCCCGCTAATCATTTTAGGACATTCTCTAATGCACTGCTGCTGCAACCCGTGAATGATGCTATAAAGTGTCGGGCCTTCCCTCAAACCCTGTCGGGTATGGCTCAAAGATGGTACAGTCGCCTGCCCCCAAATTCTATTGGATCGTTCAGAGAATTAAGTCAGGCTTTTATTAAGCAATTCATCAGTGGAAGAGTCCATGAGAAAAGTTCAGCATCTCTTATGAGTCTTGTGCAGGGAGCTAAGGAATCCTTAAGAGATTACCTGAATCATTTCACAAAGGAGGCTTTAAAAGTCCCGGACCTTGATGATAAGGTAGCCATGATAGCACTGCAACAAGGAACTAGGGACGAGTTTTTTAAGATGTCCTTGGCCAAACGTCCCCCTGAAAGCATGTTGCAGCTCCAAGAGAGGGCAGGGAAGTATATCAAGGTTGAAGAAAGTATAAGGAAGACAGTAGTAAGTAATGAGCCCACTGGAGGCAAGAAGCGGAAAACTGATTTAGAATATATTGCAAAAGACAAATATCCTAGAACCAAACAAAACCCTGATTCAACCCCCAAGAGGGGAGGACCTGGGCAGAAGTTCACTGAATACGCTAAGCTAAATGCTCCTAGAAGTTAGATTTTGATGGAGATTGAGAAAGACAGAGATATTCGCTGGCCTAAGCCCTTGAAGCCTGATCCCGCCAAGCTAGATAAGGGCAAGTATTGCAGGTTTCACAAAGATGTTGGCCATGACACCGATGAGTGTAGGCAATTGAAAGATGAAATTGAGTTTTTGATTCGAAAAGGAAGATTGAACAAGTATACTGGAGATGGAGGGGACAGAAATAATAATGGAAGGAAGAACTTTGAAGATCGTAGGAGGGACCAAGACGATCAGGGGCGGAATCCCCAACCTAGAGGGCCGGTTATAAATGCAATTTTTGGAGGACCGCGACGCCCTCGAGGGCCTGTGATAAACACGATCTTTGGAGGTCCAACTGCTGCTGGATTGTCCAAAAATTCCAGAAAGGCATATACTAGGGAGGTTATGCATATTGTTGGAGAAGCCCCGAAGAGGGCCAGGACAGAAGTAACATTGGCTTTTGATGATTCCGACCTAGAGGGTGTGAAGTTTCCCCATGACGACCCGCTGGTCATAACACCGATAATAGGAAATAGCCTGGTTAAGAGGGTCCTTGTGGATAATGGTGCTTCTGTGGATATCTTGCTCCACGACACCTTTCTAAGGATGGGGTATAACGACTCCCAGTTGACACCAACTAACATGCCGATATATGGATTTGCTGGAGTAGAATGTCCTGTGGAAGGGATAATCAAATTGCCGACCTCCATAGGTACGGAACCAAGGCAAGCAACGCAGATGCTGGATTTCGTGGTGGTAAAGGCTAGTTCAACTTATAATGTTATCATGGGGAGAACAGGGATACATGCCTTCAAGGCAGTCCCCTCTTACTACCATTTAGTCATGAAGTTTCCCACCCGAAACGGGATTGGAGAAGAGAGAGGAGATCAAAAAATGGCTAGAAGCTGTTATGTGGCCTCTTTGAGGGCAGATGGAGTCGGGGGGCAGGTTCTTCCTATTGAAGATATGGATGTTCGAGAAAATGATTAGAATAGAGGAAGGCCAGCAGAAGAATTGGTTTCGGTTCCTTTAGACCCCGAGAATCTTGAGAGGATGACTTTCATTGGAGCCACATTAGAGGAGACAGTGAAACAAAAGAAAAGAAATTTTGCCCCGGAAAGACAAGAGGCTATAAAACAGGAAGTAGAAAAGCTCTTAGAGGCTGGTTTCATTGAGGAAATTCAATTTCCGGAGTGGTTAGCAAACCCTGTAATGGTGAAAAAGGCTAATGGAAAGTGGAGGATGTGTATAGACTTCACTGATCTGAATGATGCATGCCCCAAAGACTGTTTTCCGCTGCCTAGAATTGATACTTTGATTGATGCCACTGCTGGACATGAGATGCTGAGTTTCATGGATGGATTTAGCGGATACAACCAGATCAAAATGCATAAGGATGACATTCCAAAGGTATCATTTATCACTGACTTTGGTTTTTATTGTTATCTTGTTATGGCGTTTGGTCTCAAGAATGCAGGAGCCACCTATCAAAGGTTGGTGAATAGAATTTTTAAGGATCTTATTGGTAAGACTATGGAAGTCTATGTTGATGACATGTTAGTCAAGAGTCTAGTAAAGACTGATCATATAGCCCATTTAAGGGAAGCTTTCGAGGTCCTGAGGTACCACAAGATGATGTTGAATCCTACGAAGTGTGCTTTCGGAGTAGGATCTGGAAAATTCTTGGGACTGATGGTCTCAAAGAGGGGAATTGAGGCTAACCCGGATAAAATAAAGGCGATCCTGGACATGGAACCACCAAAAACTGTTAAAGATGTTCAGAAGCTTACAGGAAGGGTTGTTGCGCTAGGACGATTCATCTCCAAGTCAGGAGACAAGTGCTTGTCATTCTTCAAGTCACTAAAGAACATCAAAGACTTTGTATGGAGTGAGGAAAACCAGAAGGCATTTAAAGAGTTAAAGAAGTATATGTCCCAGGCCCCGTTGTTGGCCAAGCCTGATCTGAGTGAAATTTTATTCTTGTACTTGGTTGTTTCAGAGAGCGCCTTGAGCGCGGTGTTGGTTAAAGAGGAACTGAAAGTCCAGAAACCCGTATACTATGTCAGCAAAATTTTGCATGGTGCTGAGTTGAATTATTCAACTATTGAGAAATTCGCTTTAGCCTTGGTAATGGCTTCAAGAAAGCTGCGTCCTTATTTTCAAGCTCACCAGATTGAAGTGCTAACAAATCAGCCACTGAGAAATATCATTCATAGTCCCAAGGCAAGTGGGAGACTGATTAAGTGGGCAATAGAGTTGGGAGAGTTCGATCTCAAGTATAAGCCACGTACGGCCATAAAAGCCCAGGCACTAGCTGACTTCGTGGTGGAATGTACCATACCCAACCAAGAAGTCGGGGGGCAGGAATATACCATACCTCAAGATAAGGGAGTCGACAATGGGGACAGGGAGAAGGATGATAAGGAGAAAGAATATTGGATTCTCTATTTTGATGGAGCATCAAAAACAAATTCCAGTGGAGCAGGGTTGGTTTTGCAAAGCCCTGATGGATTCTTAATTGAGTATGCTATGAAGCTAGACTTCCCAACCACAAATAATGAGGCAGAGTATGAAGCCCTGATTGCTGGCCTTGGTTTAGTTGGGACACTTAGAGTCAAAAACTTAAAGGTCCGTGGAGACTCGAAGCTGATCATATCCCAGGTAAAGGGAGAATTTGAGGCAAAGGATGATACGATGGCCAAGTATGTTCGCCTAGTAAGGGCTGTGATGACCCAATTTAATGAATTCCATGTTGAACACATTGTAAGGGAAGAAAATGCTAAAGCAGATGCGCTATCAAAGTTTGCTTCATCTGAGATTGAAGAAAGTTCAGGAAGTGTGTACTTCCGTGTTTTGAAGATACGAAGCATAGTTGTTAAGCTTGTGGCTCCCATAGGCTTGGGGACGTCATGGATTGATCCCATCAAGGCTCACATTCAGACCGGTTGGTTGCCAAGCGATGCAACTGAGGCACAGAAGTTAACTATTCGAGCACTAAGGTACTCCTTGATAGATGGAATTCTGTATAAGAGATCTTTCGTGGTTCCTTACTTGAGGTGTCTCAGGCCCGACGAGGCACGCTTGGCTCTTGAGGAAGTGCATGAAGGTATTTGTGGGCAACACTTGGGGGGCAGGGCTGTAATATCCCATATTTTCAGATATTATTTTTATAATTATTTGGAATTGTTTATGTGATTTTATGTGAATTTTGGTGAATTATCTGATAAGTGGAATTGATGTTTGGGTGTTTATATGTGATATTATTTGAGTATTTGAATTATTATATGTCCAGAATAAAATATAGATAATTGTGATATTTTACTGGTAATTTTTGGACTGTTAGATGATTTTATATTAATTTATGAATTATTAATTATTTTCTGAATAATTACCAAAATTATTTTATAAAGCCGGGAATCGTCCGACTTCAACCGTTTTTGCGTTTTTACAACCCGAAACTCTTCCGAAAACTCCTTCCTAACCTAATCTGGTAATTCCGGACATTTTCCGTGTTTTGACTTTTTCGATTCGGATTACGGTTTGACCCGTGCGCGGCCCGGCGCAAGATTTTCGATACGATAGTTATTTCGGTAATCAATAAAACCCGTATTCTCGAGAGACGGGATATTTTTACGTTATTTTCGTATATAGTGTTTTATAAAAAGCTCGGTTTTGATAATTATCCAATTCTGGTATTTAATTGTATCGTTTTTATAGTTACTTAGCGGCTAAGCAACTAATTTAATGATCCAAAACGATCCAAAACGATCCAGAACGATCCAATATTCAATAAATATAAATAGCCTATTTCTTATTTCGTTTATTCCGTTTATTCATTTGCAACCAGTTAAAATACCGTAAATACAGAGAAAAACCCGAGAAACCGATACGTTCCCGAGAATCAAACACACGAACGAAGGCGTTATCGAACTCCGATTCGGGCGTGCAGCATATGAAAACGAAGCTCTCGAAATCTTCTTTCTGAATCAATCATCAGTTTCTTTCCAGAAATCATGGTAATTTTCTTATTTATTTATTTATATTCGAATTATTTGATAATTAAATTATGAATTTTGTTCTTGATGTTGTTGATGTGATTTGATGCTTCCATGTTGTAGAGCATGTTTTTCTGGTCGATTTGGTATATTATACTTCAAAAATAGGGTTCAGTATCATATATAAATTGAGGTTTAATTTTCTGAAAATTTTTTGAATATGTGTTCTTGGTGTTCTTGAAAAATTCTGAAAATCAAAGTCAATTTTGAAGGTGTTATTGAACACCAAATCACAAGTATTTGTAGCCGTTTTGAAGCTCTCAATCTTCTCTATCTATATCTGCCATCAAATCGTTTCAACAGTTGGTAAATTTTAAAATCGATTTTAGGGTTAATATTCGAATTTTGGGGGTTTATAATTTAATGATTTTTGACTGTTTGTGATGATTGAATGTTGTTCCTGAGGTCACGAGGATTATTTTGGTATTTAATTTGTTGATTTTGGCTTAGGATTTAGAGGAATCGAGTTTTTGCCGGAAAAACTCGAGAAAAACCGTCGGTTTCCATGGTGTTGGCCGGAATTTGGGTCCTGCTGTTTATCTGTTAATGTTATGTTGATATTGAGATTGAGGGATTGATTTAGAATATGTTAGGATCAAAAACCAACGCGATTGGTTCGTTTTTGGCTGAAAACGGAGCTTCACCGGAAATGTTTTCCGGGCCGGAATCTGGGGACGACGGCGGTGTTCTTCGAACATCCGGCCGTGTTCTTAGTTAGGCCGCCGTTTGATCTGTCTTGTTCCAGAACCTGTATTAAGAACTGTTTCTGCATTTTGGTTATTTATTTATTTCAAAATTCATTTCTATTTTCTAAAAATCTTTTCTTTTAATTCTAAAAATATCAATTAGTTATTATTTTGAATTCTAAAAAAATTATTTATTTACTTAATTATTTTAAATTCCAAAATTATTTTCTTTTATTATTTTTCAAAAATCCAAAATTGTATTTATTATTTATTTAAATTGATTAATTATTTTGATAATTAATCAGTTTATTTATATAATTTGTATTAATTTGATTTTAATTCCAAAAATTATGGAAAAGTCATTATTAATTATGATTTTTCCCTAAATAATGATTTAAAAATTATTTTGAGGTTTTAAAAATATATTTTGGGTATTTAAAAATCAATTAATATTATTATTAATTGATTTATTCCTAATTATTCATATTTTATCCATAGAAAATAAAACGTTCATCCGTTTAATACGAAACGAATGCCTCCAGACTCAGAAAAATATTCCGCTTTCAATAAAAATACTTTCGAGACCAAAATCCTTTTTGTTTTGAAAGGTCGCTTGTTTTATAAATCGATTCTGAGTCGCGTAGTGACTGAAAATCATATTTGGATCCGATTTCAGTTTTAAACATATCGAGTCGACCCTTTTGATGAACCGAATCTTATGTGATATGAATTATGTGATATATGAGTTATGTGCTTATGTGTTATGTGAATTATGCATGCATATGTGGGTCATAAGTCTTGTGTTTGACTGTTTTCCTTGTGTGTCGGCTATCGTATGGGTAGACGATAGGATTTTGACGCGTAGTTCGTCGAGTGGTTATCGATTAGACAATTAAAGTTCTATATTTTAATTATAGATGCGGAACTCTCGAGTTGATCAGAACAAGACGTTGGATAAAGAATGATATGGGATGACATTGAATAGCTGGCTTCTAGTAATCGCATGAGCAGTATATCGGTGAAGTGTTGAAAAGAAGGACGGTGATGTTTTGAGACAGAATGTCAGAATAGATGCGTCATTGCGAGTGTGACTAACTGCTAAAACCCAAAGGCAAGTATCCCTATCATCACTTATTGTTCAAGTGATATTTATTTTGAAGCTTATTATGCAAGTATTGCTTTCCCTATTCTCAGTTCGGAATAGATAAATGTTTTACATATCGCTGAATTAAATAATTCTGTTTATGCAAGTATTCTTCCGCTATTCTATATTCAGAGTAGCTAAGTGATTTTAGTTATCCAATTATCGGATTTACAAATGTTTTGGATTTTGAGAAAAGTGATTTGGTTGCGAATATTCCTACCCAAAAATTGGGGGAATAAAATTATTTCGGGTGTCGGTTATTATGACCCCATTTCAATAAAAGGTTTTAAGATTGGATCATAATTGCGTAAGTGACCGGGACGGACGGTCCAGCGGAGGGCTATTTCTAAGTGCCATATGAATATTATGACACCATTTTGCCACATGCTAGTTATGCCTTTTTGTTTGAGTACTCGTGTTTTTGGGGTCACGTTTCTATGAATCATGACCTTGTGCTATCACACGGGCTGATCAGCATGTGATAGTACGTCCGTCGGAGAATGATCTTAATCTAAATTATCATATCATTTTTGATATTCATAGAATAAATGATTTATCGACTGATTCTGTTTTGGATTAAAAGTAAACTGTGGCTTTGATTCAATTTCTGATTTTGTGGATACTTACGTTGTTGTTAAATATCAAAGGTGGTATTAGTATAGATGATTGATGTTGACTTCAGTATGGGTGTTGTGAGCATCAAAGTTCGTATAGATATCTAATTTGATATGACAACAAAATAAGTATTAATATCAAGAGTTGAGTTTTGAGTAAAGTTTATGATTCATTCCATGATCATTGTTTCATGTTATTGTGGTTTACGATATTTCCGTAAACACTGTTTTTACGAGTTTTATTCTCGTCAAGATTCAAAGTATTGCTGAAGCATGTCGCTCAAGAATATCAAAATGGTTTTGAATACAATTAAGGAATCAATTCTGGGGTTCCTCAACTAAAATTTTATGATTCAGCAACTATAATTTTTAAAAATGTTCTGCTCTAATGCAGATGTCGGTTTTATATCAAACGACCTTATATTTACTATAATGATCTTGCTGAGCATTTCTTCCGCTCATACTTGCCTGTTTTTAAATTTAACCTCCAGTGAGGATTAGCTTGCGCTGTTTAGCTGCGTAATTCGAGGAAGCAAAGAAGAAGCTTTTGGAAGTTGGTTGATCCAGGGTTTGCGGGCTAGTGTAAGTTTTATTGTGTAAAGTTGTTTATATTATATTATATTATATTATAGTTTTGTATTTTATTTGGGCCTAGTATACTTCATTTCGAAGTTATACTAGTGGGTTTAGTTTTGAGTTGGAATTTATTGAAAAGAGATTTAAAAGAAAGTGAAAAATTATTTGTGGAATTTGGATTTCTTGTTTCTAAAACTGTAACCTTAAAAGATCTTGGATTAGTTTGGGGTCATAAATGATAAATATCTTCCGCTGGCATTTGTTATTTTAGATTGAGGTTTCATCGTGACGACCAAATCCCTTGACCCCGGATTTGGGGGCGTTACAGGTTGGTATCAGAGCTGAGGTTATAGTAAACTAGAAACGAGAGTGTGTAGGAGTGTGTATAGCTATGTGAGGACGTTTGAGCTCATATCGAGTTCCTGTTGGACTATTGGATATAGTACCAACGAGTAAGCTAAGATAAGGCGTATTCGTTTGAGATGGTTGTGCTGAGCTGGATGGAACTCCTGGCAGTTGCAAAACTTCTATTGTGGAATCTTTCGAGACTACGATTCGATGACGATGGAGATTATCGATATCCTTGGAACGTGAAGAAATTTCTAGAAGTGGATGACAAGTCAACAGAAGAGTTCAGATAGAAGATAAGTATTAAGACTTTGGCAATACCTTCTCTTTCCATAATTTCTTTTGGCCTCTCTCAAAAAGAAGTAATTATTAGAGGATATATTCCCTAACACTCATTTTCAATCATATATGTGTTTTAATTGTGCCAGAGGCTGTCGTGAAACCTATTTTTCAGGTTTTGATAGCTCTGCCAAGTTATGATAATTTAATTCCACTTTTCTTATTTGGTGGATAGTTTCTTGATGATGTGACACCACTTGCTCATTTGGTGCCAAAATTTTGTTCTCTGGATTCTATTCCTTCAGAAATATCAGCTTTGAAATCTTTTCAGTTTATTCATTTGATTTTGAATTCCTTTGATATTCTTTTATTCTGACTGAGATGAACAACCTTAACTATAGGGGACACAAGGTATACCTGTCTGTGTGATAGGAGTTGGATGGGACGCCATCACTTGTGTGTATTGTGAATACATGAAGGTTAACAACCTTTAGTAGTGTCTTAATTTGGACACGCAATACCAAGTTCATTTGATCATTTTGATCTCTCAGTTATTCTTTTATTTTAATAATATTTTTTTCACAAATTCAGATTTTGGTCTCGTTATGGTATCAAATTCTTTTCTTTTTGAAATTTCATGATTTTATCATTCCAAATATTCGAAGGTGTGCCAATCAAGTTAAGCCGAGTTATCCTGGTCAAGTCAAAGCAGGGTTATGTGATGGGATTATCAAGAGCGACAGTGGAATGCAATGCGATTAGAATATCAGTGGCATATAGCGAAGTCAATCTGTTCTTTTATTTCTCTCTCTATATTTCCTTCTTTTCTTCTCTCTATCTTTCTCTCTATTCTTCTTTCTCGCGATCAGTAAAAGTGATTCTATTGAGAAATTGGACAAAAGGTATGTGGAAGGAACAATGGTGTGGAGTGAAGCTCCCGTGATAATTGTGTGGTATAAGGAATTGCGGTGTTATTTAGAATTTTGGAAGAAAGTTAAGTAAGCAGTATTGGAAAGTTGGTTAGAAAACCCTTAGTGCTTTCTTCTGCTGATTCCGAGGACGGAATCCTTATAAGGGGGATAGATTGTAATATCCCATATTTTCAGATATTATTTTTATAATTATTTGGAATTGTTTATGTGATTTTATGTGAATTTTGGTGAATTATCTGATAAGTGGAATTGATGTTTGGGTGTTTATATGTGATATTATTTGAGTATTTGAATTATTATATGTCCAGAATAAAATATAGATAATTGTGATATTTTTCTGGTAATTTTTGGACTGTTAGATGATTTTATATTAATTTATGAATTATTAATTATTTTCTGAATAATTACCAAAATTATTTTATAAAGCCGGGAATCGTCCGACTTCAACCGTTTTTGCGTTTTTACAACCCGAAACTCTTCCGAAAACTCCTTCCTAACCGAATCTGGTAATTCCGGACATTTTCCGTGTTTTGACTTTTTCGATTCGGATTACGGTTTGACCCGTGCGCGGCCCGGCGCAAGATTTTCGATACGATAGTTATTTCGGTAATCAATAAAACCCGTATTCTCGAGAGACGGGATATTTTTACGTTATTTTCGTATATAGTGTTTTATAAAAAGCTCGGTTTTGATAATTATCCAATTCTGGTATTTAATTGTATCGTTTTTATAGTTACTTAGCGGCTAAACAACTAATTTAATGATCCAAAACGATCCAAAACGATCCAGAACGATCCAATATTCAATAAATATAAATAGCCTATTTCTTATTTCGTTTATTCCGTTTATTCATTTGCAACCAGTTAAAATACCGTAAATACAGAGAAAAACCCGAGAAACCGATACGTTCCCGAGAATCAAACACACGAACGAAGGCGTTATCGAACTCCGATTCGGGCGTGCAGCATATGAAAACGAAGCTCTCGAAATCTTCTTTCTGAATCAATCATCAGTTTCTTTCCAGAAATCATGGTAATTTTCTTATTTATTTATTTATATTCGAATTATTTGATAATTAAATTATGAATTTTGTTCTTGATGTTGTTGATGTGATTTGATGCTTCCATGTTGTAGAGCATGTTTTTCTGGTCGATTTGGTATATTATACTTCAAAAATAGGGTTCAGTATCATATATAAATTGAGGTTTAATTTTCTGAAAATTTCTTGAATATGTGTTCTTGGTGTTCTTGAAAAATTCTGAAAATCAAAGTCAATTTTGAAGGTGTTATTGAACACCAAATCACAAGTATTTGTAGCCGTTTTGAAGCTCTCAATCTTCTCTATCTATATCTGCCATCAAATCGTTTCAACAGTTGGTAAATTTTAAAATCGATTTTAGGGTTAATATTCGAATTTTGGGGGTTTATAATTTAATGATTTTTGACTGTTTGTGATGATTGAATGTTGTTCCTGAGGTCACGAGGATTATTTTGGTATTTAATTTGTTGATTTTGGCTTAGGATTTAGAGGAATCGAGTTTTTGCCGGAAAAACTCGAGAAAAACCGTCGGTTTCCATGGTGTTGGCCGGAATTTGGGTCCTGCTGTTTATCTGTTAATGTTATGTTGATATTGAGATTGAGGGATTGATTTAGAATATGTTAGGATCAAAAACCAACGCGATTGGTTCGTTTTTGGCTGAAAACGGAGCTTCACCGGAAATGTTTTCCGGGCCGGAATCTGGGGACGACGGCGGTGTTCTTCGAACATCCGGCCGTGTTCTTAGTTAGGCCGCCGTTTGATCTGTCTTGTTCCAGAACCTGTATTAAGAACTGTTTCTGCATTTTGGTTATTTATTTATTTCAAAATTCATTTCTATTTTCTAAAAAACTTTTCTTTTAATTCTAAAAATATCAATTAGTTATTATTTTGAATTCTAAAAAAATTATTTATTTACTTAATTATTTTAAATTCCAAAATTATTTTCTTTTATTATTTTTCAAAAATCCAAAATTGTATTTATTATTTATTTAAATTGATTAATTATTTTGATAATTAATCAGTTTATTTATATAATTTGTATTAATTTGATTTTAATTCCAAAAATTATGGAAAAGTCATTATTAATTATGATTTTTCCCTAAATAATGATTTAAAAATTATTTTAAGGTTTTAAAAATATATTTTGGGTATTTAAAAATCAATTAATATTATTATTAATTGATTTATTCCTAATTATTCATATTTTATCCGTAGAAAATAAACCGTTCATCCGTTTAATACGAAACGAACGCCTCCAGACTCAGAAAAATATTCCGCTTTCAATAAAAATACTTTCGAGACCAAAATCCTTTTTGTTTTGAAAGGTCGCTTGTTTTATAAATCGATTCTGAGTCGCGTAGTGACTGAAAATCATATTTGGATCCGATTTCAGTTTTAAACATATCGAGTCGACCCTTTTGATGAACCGAGTCTTATGTGATATGAATTATGTGATATATGAGTTATGTGCTTATGTGTTATGTGAATTATGCGTGCATATGTGGGTCATAAGTCTTGTGTTTGACTGTTTTCCTTGTGTGTGGGCTATCGTATGGGTAGACGATAGGATTTTGACGCGTAGTTCGTCGAGTGGTTATCGATTAGACAATTAAAGTTCTATATTTTAATTATAGATGCGGAACTCTCGAGTTGATCAGAACAAGATGTTGGATAAAGAATGATATGGGATGACATTGAATAGCTGGCTTCTAGTAATCGCAGGAGCAGTATATCGGTGAAGTGTTGAAAAGAAGGACGGTGATGTTTTGAGACAGAATGTCAGAATAGATGCGTCATTGCGAGTGTGACTAACTGCTAAAACCCAAAGGCAAGTATCCCTATCATCACTTATTGTTCAAGTGATATTTATTTTGAAGCTTATTATGCAAGTATTGTTTTCCCTATTCTCAGTTCGGAATAGATAAATGTTTTACATATCGCTGAATTAAATAATTCTGTTTATGCAAGTATTCTTCTGCTATTCTATATTCAGAGTAGCTAAGTGATTTTAGTTATCCAATTATCGGATTTACAAATGTTTTGGATTTTGAGAAAAGTGATTTGGTTGCGAATATTCCTACCCAAAAATTGGGGGAATAAAATTATTTCGGGTGTCGGTTATTATGACCCCATTTTAATAAAAGGTTTTAAGATTGGATCATAATTGCGTAAGTGACCGGGACGGACGGTCCAGCGGAGGGCTATTTCTAAGTGCCATATGAATATTATGACACCATTTTGCCACATGCTAGTTATGCCTTTTTGTTTGAGTACTCGTGTTTTTGGGGTCACGTTTCTATGAATCATGACCTTGTGCTATCACACGGGCTGATCAGCATGTGATAGTACGTCTGTCGGAGAATGATCTTAATCTAAATTATCATATCATTTTTGATATTCATAGAATAAATGATTTATCGACTGATTCTGTTTTGGATTAAAAGTAAACTGTGGCTTTGATTCAATTTCTGATTTTGTGGATACTTACGTTGTTGTTAAATATCAAAGGTGGTATTAGTATAGATGATTGATGTTGACTTCAGTATGGGTGTTGTGAGCATCAAAGTTCGTATAGATATCTAATTTGATATGACAACAAAATAAGTATTAATATCAAGAGTTGAGTTTTGAGTAAAGTTTATGATTCATTCCATGATCATTGTTTCATGTTATTGTGGTTTACGATATTTCCGTAAACACTGTTTTTACGAGTTTTATTCTCGTCAAGATTCAAAGTATTGCTGAAGCATGTCGCTCAAGAATATCAAAATGGTTTTGAATACAATTAAGGAATCAATTCTGGGGTTCCTCAACTAAAATTTTATGATTCAGCAACTATAATTTTTAAAAATGTTCTGCTCTAATGCAGATGTCGGTTTTATATCAAACGACCTTATATTTACTATAATGATCTTGCTGAGCATTTCTTCCGCTCATACTTGCCTGTTTTTAAATTTAACCTCCAGTGAGGATTAGCTTGCGCTGTTTAGCTGCGTAATTCGAGGAAGCAAAGAAGAAGCTTTTGGAAGTTGGTTGATCCAGGGTTTGCGGGCTAGTGTAAGTTTTATTGTGTAAAGTTGTTTATATTATATTATATTATATTATAGTTTTGTATTTTATTTGGGCCTAGTATACTTCATTTCGAAGTTATACTAGTGGGTTTAGTTTTGAGTTGGAATTTATTGAAAAGAGATTTAAAACAAAGTGAAAAATTATTTGTGGAATTTGGATTTCTTATTTCTAGAACTGTAACCTTAAAAGATTTTGGATTAGTTTGGGATCATAAATGATAAATATCTTCCGCTGGCATTTGTTATTTTAGATTGAGGTTTCATCGTGACGACCAAATCCCTTGACCCCGGATTTGGGGGCGTTACAAGGGCCTTGGCTCATAAGATAACCCGTTTAGGCTTCTATTGGCCAGAAATGATGGCTGATGCCAAAGAATATGTGAAGAAGTGTGATCACTGTCAGAAGCATGCACCAGTTGTTAGACAACCCCCCGAGATGCTGACCTCTATCAACTCGCCTATTCCCTTTGCTATGTGGGGAATGGATATTCTAGGGCCTTTTCCTATGGCCACGGCACAAAGGAAGTTTCTGATTGTAGCCATTGATTATTTCACCAAGTGGATCGAAGCCAAACCCTTGGCCAAAATCACAACTAAGCAGGTTGGACAATTCCTGTGGGAAAACATTATGTGCCGATATGGAATTCCCCGTATCCTCGTCACTGACAATGGAACACAATTCAACAATGAGGAATTCAAGAAGTATTGTGAAGAAAATGAAATTGAGTTATGATTCACCTCTGTGGCTCACCCGCAAGCCAATGGGCAAGCAGAGGTAGCAAATCGGATAATCCTGGATGGACTAAAGAAGAGGATCGAGAAGTCAAGAAATAATTGGGTGGATGAAATACTTCCAATATTATGGGCCTACAGGACTACCTGTAGAGTCACGACGGGAGCAACTCCCTTCATGTTGGCATATGGGGCAGAAGCAGTAGTTCCAGTAGAGATATCACATTCCTCTCCAAGGATTCAGGCTTTCAATGCAGAAGAAAATGAGGGAGGGCAGAGGTTAGCCCTGGATTTAATCGATGAAGTGCGAGATAAAGCACATGCAAAGATAGTAGAATATCAGAAAAAGGCTTCATTCTACTACAACCTAAGGGTTAAAGAGAGGTTTTTCAAACAAGGTGACCTAGTCTTGAGAAAAATAGAGGCTTCTGGTGTCGGACAGAAAGGAAAGCTTGCCCCAAATTGGGAAGGGCCGTATAGAGTCAAGAGCGTTCAGGGTAGAGGAACCTACAAGCTGGAGACTATGGATGGTTTTGAAGTCCCGAGAACCTGGCACGCACAAAACCTGAAGGTTTACTATGTATAAGATAGGCGAAGTACGATTCTCACTTGTCATTCTGACAAGTAGGTTTAAAAGCACCTTGAAGCTTTGCTTGTGTAGGATTTTATATTCCAGTAGAATTTACATTGTCTAGTTATTGTTGATTAGGGTTGAACCCATGCTGTGTAAGGTTTTGGAAAACCAGACTTCATATTAAAGAGTTTGAAATTATTTCAATCTAAGGATGTTTAAAGTTCAAAATTGTAAAGTTAAAATAGAAAGAGGCAAGAAAAGCAACATATGAAATATAACCCCGGAGGGTAACAAGTTCTGATATGAATGAAGTTCAAAAAGAAGATATACAAAAAAACTTAGGCCTTGGAAGGCTGAGATTCCTCGGAACCACTATCCGAAGTCTCCTCGGATGTCTCAGTCGTTCCTTCGGACGTCTCGGTCGTCCCCTCCGAAGTCCCTGTAGAGGTTCCCTCTGCGGGAGATGCTGGCTGTTGAGGCGCTGCTCTTAGAGGCTCTTCCACCCTGGCCTTCTTAGCGACAGGCTCAAGCTCCTCTTCGGAAGAATCTTCCTCCTCTCCATCCTTGATCATATCAGCAAGCTTCTCAGTAACACCTCCAAGCTCTGGAACTCGCACAGGGCAAGGAAAGGAGGACTGCTCGAGGACCTCTGGAAAATCATCCTGGATGGCCTCCACAGCAGCGTCCCAGCCCTCTTTGTAGCTAACTGGGTGAAGAAGGGCATCATGCTCCACCATCAGGTCTTTGAATTCCTGGGTGTCCATCCAGCCATCAAAAGCTTTGTCCTTCTGCGCCTTCAGAATGACATTTTCTGCCCGGGCCGTTTCCAGGTCAGAAGTGGAAGAGGCCAGTTGAGCTTCAAGGGCCTCTATTTTTTGGTTGGCCTCCTCCAACTTCTTGTTGGCATCTTCCAGGCCAACCTTCCAAGCCTTAGCTTGGTGAATTGCCCCTTGGAAATGGGCGTTAGCCTGCAAGAAAAGCAGCAAAAGTATGAGAAAAGAAACATGAAAAGGCAAGTATGAAGGGCATAGGTGAAGGACGTACCGTCGCCAAAGCCTGGGCTCCAAAAAGCTCATTCCCCTCTAAGTCCTGTTGAAGGACAAAATCTTGATAGTCCACCGGGGAGATGGAGTGCTTAGAACATTCCTTGGACAGGGCCGCGCTGCCCAATATCGAATCCTTGCCCCGGATCCCCCAAGCAGGTTAAAAATAGGCCCCTGGCCTCTGCTTGGTGTGCAAAACCTGGCTGGGGCCTTCCTCGCCCGATTCCATTGCTTGAAGGAGGAACTCAGGGAATCGATCACCAAGGCGTGGGTCTTTAAAGACCTTTCCAGCCCTCTTCATCCTGGTTGTCTCCAGGTCTTTAGGCTTGGTAGCCTCCTCAATCTTCTCAGCCACTGCAACAAGCAAAGTTGAAAACTCAGCGGAATAGAAAATGAAATAAAGAAAAGAGAGCGAGATATAAGGGAGGAAACTTACTTTTCTTAGGGATGGGAGAGAGGCCGCGTTCTACAAGAACGGACTCCCGGATAAGATCCCAAGAATGGAAAGTCCCATTATCTTGTGTAAGGAGGTTGAAAGCTCTAGCCTCCTCCTCAGACAAAGTTATGTCATTTGGGCTCCCATCGAAGGCAAGCCCGAAGGACGATCGAAACAGGGTGCCCCAATCTCCACCCTCCCAAACAACGAACAAAAAATCTTTCTTCCACCCCAAGTTGTTGTCAGGGATGGACTTCCCATTCACAATGTGGGGAATAGTGGGGCGCTGGTTTAGAGAAACCCAACCCGGACTTTTATCAGGGCTATTTTTGAACTGGAAAATTTTCCTGAAAATAACAACAGAAGTAGGGACCTTGTGCTTGGCATATTGTGACAAGTAGCACAGAATAAGCCTCCAGGAGTTGGGGGGGAGTTGGCAAGGGCTGACGCCCACATCAGCCAGTAACAAGGGAATGAACGGATGAAAAAGGAGTCTGATACCTGCCCTTAGAGTATCCCTATAGACGCATAGTGCGTCCTTTTTCCACTGGCAGGCCCTGTCGGCCGGACCCGCAAGAACCAGCTTAAAAGGCTCCTTGATTTTGAAGCAGCTGCTCAACTTCTCCAGCTCCTTGGGATCCCGTAAAGCACTAATATGATCGTGCGCGTCCAGATGCGCATCAGACGGGTACTCGTCCCCTCGAGTGTTGATCATGTCGATTAAGGAAGTATACCTCGATCGAATAGGAAATTTGTTGGACTTTCTAGCCACGTTCATCTTGGCCAGGCGAGTCATTTTTTTGTCAGCCATCTAAAAAAAAAAAAAAGAAAGGGGCACGTAAACAGGCTATCTTAAAATGGCACACAATGGAAAAATAGATACGAAAAGCAAAGGGAGGAATTTTACCTGAAGAAGCACTCCTGAAAAAGGCTTTGAGCTCCGACTTGCTGTTATTGCTCTGAGAATCTTAGCAGGAGGAGAAAGAAGAAAACTTAGAAATGAGAAGGTGAGGAGTAGTAGCTTTTCCTCATTCCTTTATATAAGAGGAAAAGGAAGTTGAAGGGACGAAAGCCCATTAAGGACAAAGGCCCATTGGAAAAAGCCCATAAAAAGGAAAAATCCCAGAAAATTAGGGAAAAATCCAGAAATTAAGGAAAAATCCCAGAAAATTAGGGAAAAATCCAGAAATTAAGGGAAAATCCAGAAAATTAGGGAAAAATCCTGGAAATTAGGGAAAAATCCCGGAAATAAGGGAAAAATTCCAGGAAATTAAGATAATTCCTGAATAAAAGGAAAATTCATTGTAAATGTGTAGGTCGCTCCACACTTTACGCGAAAAAACGAAACCCTGTAAGGAAATTAACAGACTTAACTTCTGCGAAACCTAATCAATGTTTCCCAAAAGTTGGGGGGCAAATGATAGGGATAAATAAATTATGGTAGTATAATTAAATACTGCAAGGTGTGGGCTGCTAGGCCCAATAAAAAGATATATGATACTCAGACCAGAAAGGTTAAGCCTGATGGACCAGATCAGGCCTGATGGAATAAAGAAGGCCCAAAAGCCCTGATTATTAATTAAATTCGTAATTAATTAATAAGGGAAAAATCAGCTATTGAGAAGAGTCCCGATAAGGATATAAATCCTTATAGATTAGCCTCAAGGGGACCTAAAAGGATAAGGAATCAGTTTCCTACTATCTAGGACTCCAAAGTCCATTCTAATTATGAGACTTGCCCACCAAGTCTCCTATACCAAGTCCAATTCAAGGACTCCCAACATCTATATAAGGGGCCTCACCCCACAAATCAGAACTACGTTTTTTGGCTTGATTCTCTAATTCACAGAGATACGTAGGCATCTCGTAAAGGCAGAATTAAGCTACGATACACGAGAGCAGCCATTAAAGACCTTGAGCTTCCGAATCTTAGTAATAAATACAACAAATAATAACCTTAGTTTTCTATCCATAACAATAGAGAATAGAAAAATGAATTATAACTCTTAACTAATTAGGAGTTATTATTAATTCGAAATTCTTATTTATATTATAATTAAGTCTCACTTAGTTATTTAACAAATAAATTTTATAATTAATATTAGTAAATTTGAATATCATTATTTATCTAATTAATTAAGTCAAACTTAATTAATATTATTAATAATTTAAATTACTTTAATTTAATTTAAAACCAATTTAAATTAAATAATCCTTCAAGCATTCTTTGTGTCTGACCCTATAGGTTATTATTACATTGGCAACAAATTTTAAATCTACTTTAAAATCGTAAATAGTGAGCGGCATCTAGTAATACATCATTGCTACCCAAGTAATATTAATTGAATGGGTGATCGATTAAACCTTTCATGAATAATGTACAATGTAATATAATCCCTTTAACCACATATTATAGATTAAACTAGAGGCATGTAATGTGTCATCCTCATCAATGTTTAATCCAGGTTTCCTTGATCAAAGAGTAGACTGTCATATCAAATCAACATTTGAGCGTGGCCACGCATTTCGTAGTCTAGCTCACACAAGAGGCCAATAATATCACTCTTAAAATATGTTAGTCCCTTAACAATATGACAAGAATTACAGAATGGGGGTTGAATGGAATTCTTGAAACTTTTTCTTGAAATAAAAATGTTCTCACTCGAATATATATATAAGTGTGAATTGATTAGCACAATGCAGAATAGTTACTTAAATGAATCAAAACATAAGTAATTAAAAACAAAAGTCTTTAAAAACTTTCTGGTGGATTTGAATGATTCCACCAGAGATATATAATATATATCGAGAGAACCCTGTGTGCAAAATGCTCACAGCTGCTTACAAATATTGAACTCTAAGAATGCAGAGAAATGCTAAGAATTCTGCTTACAAATGTTTCTCTGCTTCTCTCTTAGATTTTTTCTTAGTTTCTACTTCTTGGTTTATATATCACCAAGATTACAAAGTAATGAGACAGGATAATAAAACAAAACTATCTAGTCTATTACAATGCTACTTCATTACTCTATTCCAGCATCTTTGAATATCTTCATAATAGCATGGAAATGGCAATGCTTCTTTGTTCTCAAAAACCCAGTTGAATTGGCTACCACATTCCATTTGCATCCACTCGACGCATATGACTATGTTGTCACTATCAATAGATATTTGAAATCTTTATCCGTCGGGTTCATGATCATCCGTCGAGTTATTGATCATCCGTCGGGTTGTTGATCATCCGTCGAATTCATTGTTGTTTATCCGTCAGGTAACAATCAGGCACTCGACTTCATTTCACTTATGCAGAATTACAAGACATCATCTATGTACAATTAATCAACCTATTCTGCATATCTAACTGAGGTCAACATGACTCAAATACTACTACAGATTCTAAACAATGTGTATGCAGAAATGTGCTACAGACTTATTGTTACATAAGATACTCACTCGATGGATAATAAGTCATCATCCATCGGGACTATATTGAGTCATCCGTCGGGACTATAAACCTTATTCGTCGAGTGCTACATAATTTCACTAAGTAAAATCTACCAAGGTGTTTTGTTCATGTAATCATCAAGTACACAACATATACACAACAATCTCCCCCAATTTATGTCTACTAGAATTGTACCCATAAATTAAGAGACACTTGATGATAACAAAACACCTTAAAAATACAAATTTTAAAGGACAGTAGATAATACTGAAAAGTGCTTCAATTAACAAAATGTACAAAGTTTTGCTCACAGTCATTTTCAAGATGCTCATCTAGCCTGAGCAGATTTATATAGTTCCTTGTAGGTCTGGATCTCTTTCCAAGCTTTCTGTTATTTTCCTCAATCTGATTTTGGAGCTGCCCGTGGAATTCCAGTTCATCTGATTCTGAGAGATTGAACTTTCCTTGCATTTCCAAAAGAGTCTCATTGCTGAAGATGCTCAATTGGTCTTCTAATCTGAAAAATCTTCTCACTCTTTTGTCATCCATGAACTGTTGGATTTTAATCGCAGCGGAGGCATGGTAAAACACTTTTACACATACAAAATCCAAATAAAAGCATATAAATCGTGGTAAAAACATATGGATAGATTACTAACCTTTAATATGCGATCCAAAAGCAACGATCGGAGATCCTTAGCAGCTGCTCCTCAAACGTGAAGCACTCCACCGGTATCCACCAAGAAAACGACGTTAAGGAGGAGGAGGAGGTGGAGAGAATTAGGTTTTATACAATTTTGGGGTTGAAAATAAAAATGGGGTTTATAATAGTATATTTATAGGCAAAATTTTCAGCTGAAATTTTCCCATAAATATTATTATTATTATCCCATTTATTATTCTCATTAATAATTAAAACACCTTTTAATTATTAATCCTTTTTCTAAACACTTTAGAAATAATTCTCTCTCTTGATTTAATTTCCAAAAAATTAAACTCTTAATTAATAATATTAAGAACTTTTCTTAATTAATTTATAATCAATTAAATCTCATTTAATCAATTATTAAATTTACCAATTAATTATTTATTTCATAAATAAATAATTATTAGCCATTATTAATTAATTCCTCCACCATTAAATCATTCTCTTTTTATGGTGTGACCCTGTAGGTTCAATATTAAGCCGGTAGTAGAAATAAATAATAATAAAACTATTTTATCATTATTTATATAAATTCTCTAATTTATTAAATATGATTAATTAATTAATCACATTTATTCTACATCGTGAGGGATACTTCTCAGCATATCGCGACTATCCGGATAATATGAATTCACTGCTTAGAATACCAAGAACCTATTCAGTGAATAGTTACCGTACAATAAACTCCTTCTACCCTACAATGTCCCGACTAAAT
Source organism: Apium graveolens (assembly GCF_009905375.1). Taxonomy (NCBI): domain Eukaryota; kingdom Viridiplantae; phylum Streptophyta; class Magnoliopsida; order Apiales; family Apiaceae; genus Apium; species Apium graveolens. The sequence goes on from NC_133647.1 coordinate 66,521,401, forward strand.
ACAAGGCATGGATCTCGTGTCAAGCCTATCTAATCTAATCACTTGCTTACCATTTACTATGCTTAGTTCTATGCAAATTAGAAACTCCTTTCTAATTTCATTCACTCTGGCCAGAGATTCCTGAACTAGCATAAGTGGATCAGCCTTGAATATTCGCTTCCTTCACTGGAAGGGGTAGATCCTTTATTGATCATACACTATCTTCGTGTACAAATTCCTATACCTAGTAGAGCCCTAATAATTGTCCCTGAAGACTAAAAACTAAACCAAAGCATAGTTCAGTGTACACAAGATGACTATGATGACCTCAAGTCTAAGGATACTTGTACAACTATCACTATGTGAACAACTGCTGACACGTGAGTGAACTCCATCAGTTGTTCAGCTGGGCGAGTCATGTTCAATGAACTTATTCTATAATAAGCACCTACATACTAGCTATAGTGTCACAACACAAATGTCTATGAGAACAGACATCCTTCATAATGAAGCAAGCATAGTATGTACCCATCTCTGTGGATTATTAATTACCAGTTAGTAATCCTACAACCTGGAACTATTTAAGTTTAGAGTTATCATCTTTTAGGTCTCACTATTATGATCTCATCATAATCCATAAAAAGCTTTACTCTAAACTATGATATATCTTATTTAAACACTTAAATAGATAAAGCCCGTAATAAAAATAAAACAAGTCTTTTATTAATATCAATGAAATCAAAACAGATTACACAGGAAGTTATTCCTAAATCCTAATACATGATTGGACTTAGGACATATTCCTTTCAATCTGCCACTTGTACTAAAGCCAATCACTCCGGTATCTAATACCCATCTAGTCTTTATGATGATCAAAGTGACTTTCAGAAAGTAGCTTTGTGAGTGGGTCTTCTATGTTTTTATGTGTGTCAATTCTATTTCAATACAACACAAGAAATGTTATCGCGCTCCCACTAACCCTTTTGTAGACACATGGTTCATCTACGTTTTTCATAAAACCAAACTCTTTGATTGTCTCATCAAAACGGATGTTCCATCTACGAGAAGCTTGCTTTAAACCACATATGGTTCGCAGCAGCTTACACACTAGGTTTTCATTTCTCTTGGAAAGAAAACCATCTAGCCATTTGCCAGATCTCATAGTCGTAGTAAGCAGCAATCGCAAGTAAAATCCGAACTGATTTTAACAGGGCTACAGGTAAAAGGTTTCATCAAAGTCAATCCATTGCCTTTGTTTGAATCCTTTTGCCACAAGCCTGGCCTTATAGGTCTCCACCTGGCCATCTGCTCTAATCATTCTTTCGTATACCGTATACATAGATTTCATTCCGGATTTCATGGCACTATGCCATTTCTCTGAGTCAACACTACTCATAGCCTCATTATAGGTCACAGGGTCGTCATCATCAATGATCGACAACTCATTGTCATTCTCAATGACAAGTCCATATTACCTCTCAGGTTGGCGAGACACTCTCCCTGACCTACGAATGGGCTGTTCCACAAAAGGTTGTTCAGTCAGAACAGGTGTTTCCACATGATCCGTAGTAGTTTGTGCTTCTTGAACTTCATCAAGTTCAATTTTGCTTCCACTGTTTCCTTCAAGGATAAACTCCTTTTCCAAGAAGGTAGCATGTCTGGAGACAAACACCCGATGATCGGTGTAAAAGTAATACTCTAAAGTCTCTTTAGGATATCCCACAAAACTACATTTTACAGATCGATATTCCAGCTTATCTGGGTCAACTTACTTGACATAAGCTAGACATCCCCAAATCTTAACGTGTTTAAGACTCGGTTTCCTTTCATTCCATATCTCATACGGAGTTTGAGGAACAGATTTGGAAGGCACCTTATTCAGTAAATATGCTGAGGTTTCCAATGCGTAACCCCATAGGAATACTAAAAGATTTGCATAGCTCATCATGGACCGAACTATGTCTAACAAAGTTCGATTTCTCCTCTCAGATACCAATCTGGAGGCGTCCACTGGGAGACTATACCATTTACTTTGAGATAATCCAGAAACTCTCCATTCAAGTATTCACCACCTCGATCTAATCGAAGAATTATAATAATATATTTGGTTTGTTTCTCCACTTCATACTTATACTCTTTGAACTTTTCAAAGGCTTCAGACTTGTGTTTCAACAAACACATATCCGAATCTAGATCTATTATCCATCAAAGTCATGAAGTATGAAAATCCACCCATGGCTTGCGTAGACATTGGTCCACATACATCTGTGTGTACCATTCCTAGCAAAATTGCAGCCCTCTCTCCATGTCTTCTAAATGGAGACTACAGTGCCACATTGAAGTGAGATTTTCATCATCCCTTTTCTTTTATTAGTTTGTTCAATCTGAAGTAAATTATGTCACATTCATACAGACCATTATTTAAAGTACCACGTCCATAAAGAATATTATCTCTAAGAATAGAACATTCATTATTCTCAATAATAAATGATAATCCAGCCAAGTCTAACATGGGAATAATATTCCTCACAATCGAGGGAACAAAATAACAATTATTTTAAAAACAATAGTCTTGCCCGTAGGCATATGTAAATGAAATGATTCTACATCTTTAGCAGCAACTCTTGCTCCATTTCCCATCAGTAGAATCACCTCATCTTCCTCAAGAGTCCTACTTCTCCTTAGTCCCTGCAACAAATTGCAGATATGAGAACCACAGGCGGTATCTAATACCCAAGTAGAAATTTGATTTAATGACATATTCACTTCTATCATGAACATACCTGAATCAGAAGCGGTAGTCTCACTACCCTTCTTCTTCTTCAATTCTGCAAGGTATACCTTGCAGTTCCTCTTCCAGTGCCCCACCTTGTTACAGTGAAACCAAACAACTTTGCTCTTGGGGTCTTCAGCTTTTGGTGGAACCGGCATTTTCTCACCTACTTTCTTCTTCTTGGAAGGGTTCCTCTTCCTTTTCTTAGGATTGGAACCTTCACCAATTAGAAGAACAGAACTCTTCTTAGGGGGAAAATTTGATTCCGCAGTCTTCAACATGTTGTGGAGTTCAGGCAGGCTGACATCCAACTTATTCATGTGAAAGTTCACAACAAACTGCGAGAATGAACTCGGAAGCGATTGCAAGACCAAGTCTTGGCTCAGCTCCCCATCCATGGCAAAACCAAGTTGTCCAAGACGTTCAATCAAATTGATCATCTTAAGTACATGGTCATTCACAGATGATCCCTCAGACATCCTACAACCGAACAGCTCCTTCAATATCTCATATCGAGTTGTCCTCCCTGCCACATCATACAACTCTTGTAGATGCATGAGGATAGTGTGAGCATCTATATGCTCATGTTGCTTCTGTAGCTCAATGTTCATGGAAGCTAGCATGATGCATTGAGCAACATTTGCATCATCTATCCACTTACGATACACAACATGTTCATCGTTATGCGCATCGCTAGCAGGTTCAGTAGGCTTAGGTGAGTCAATCACGTATTCCAGCTTCTCAATCCTGAGAACAATTCTCAAGTTTCGAAGCCAGTCAGCATAATTAGGACCAGTCAACTTGTGAGCATCCGGTATGCTCCTGAGTGATAGTGCAGAAGACATAATGTATGTTGTAAATCGGTAAATGATAAACACATAACAACACTTAGCAAATATTCGATTTTATTTTTAAAACACTATATGAATCGGGTCTTTATTCATAAGTGGCTCCCACTAGTTTACCTAATTCATTCAACCCCCTACATGAAAAATTAAGCATTCATAATGCTAGTGGGAATAGGGATCCTACATTCTATTACACAACCCCGGCTGTAGCACGAACCGCCATGTAATGTTCAATAGGCAGACAACTCTTGTCAATTACATCTTATGTTATTCCCTAATCAAACTTTAGCCTCTTGAATAATTGAGTCACGGTTGTGGCACGACAAACTCAATATTCTAAGTCAAGTCTAACCCAACATTCCGTACAATTGAATCAGTCCCCAACGGCCCACGGCTGTGGCACGTACCGACCTTTAGATTCTAATTCAACGTACACATCTCTATGTAATAGACAAGTATTTCTTATTTCGAAATCAAAGCCCTCGGCTGTAGCACGAACCGACAATGATTCAAAAATAAGAACTACTTTTCTATCATGTTGGAAGGCTATGACCGACACAAGCCCGTTGTGTCATTGGCCAATTACTACTTGATATTATTTAATTTTAAAGGGATTATATTACGTTACAATCATAATCATATTATAAAGAGATTCTTCCTTTTAAATTAAATATTTCAAATCAATAATCAATAATCAGATGATTCCCAGATCCGGTGGAGCATTGTCAAGAGGCGTCACTTAATAACACTTTCTTACAGATAGAAATCTGTTGTTGACAGAATCATCCTTTCTCTCATATCGAAAATTCATATTCAATTACGTGTTTCATAAACACAAGAATCTCAAGATTGTATTCATAATATTATTATTAAGGTTATGAAACAATTTCACTATTCTAGATTGTCTAACAAGCGCCTTATGTTCATTTAAGTTCACCTAAATCTATCATCGCATGATAAACTAACCATATATCACATATATAAACATGAATAAACATCAAGGTAGACATGTTACATCATCTAGCATATTAGTCTAAGCATTATACATCTCTATGTATCACATGAAGCATTTAAAAGCAATTAAAACAGTCAAAAACAGCATTAAAAACACTTCTGTTAGCTATAAACAGTTCGAAAAAATTTCATAAAATATCATATAATATACCATTAGAAGCGTCTCGAAAAGACGAATCCAACGGTACCAAAAACGCCTAAATCTGAGCTAGCACGCGCCCTCACGCCCCGAAACAAGGTCCCCCACGCGCGGCCACGCGCACACGCGCTGTCCGGCGCGTGTCAGAACCCCGCCCACGCGCGCCACGCGCCCTACGCGCTTCACGCGCCTATGACCCTACGCTGACGTCAGCATGACGTCATCTGATGACGTCAGCATGACGTCAGCACGTTGAACAGCGCGTGTTTGCCACGCACCGCGCGTGGTACACGGGCGCGTGTACCCCACGCGCGCACTGCAGACGCGCGGTCCTTCCCCTCTGTGACAGTCGCCGTTTGTCTGACACTTCTCGAACAACGTGCCGCCGTCCTTTTCTTTCCGTGCCATCAGCATTCAACACAGCAGCAGTACATATATATATATACATACTAACAAATAATATATATATGTTTATTTAATTACGAATTTTTAACAAAACAACTACAAAAATTCATAATAAATAATCTATACATCATAAAATTATAAGAAAAATACCCAGACGATCTACAACACTTGTAGAACCCAGATCAACAATCAAAATTATTCTGAGAAATGATTTCTCATCAGTCATAATTAATCCATGATATAACTTATAAAAATCATAATTAATTCATACAAGCACATAAAATTCTAAAATTTTTACCACAGATCTATATGCATACAACCTAAGCTCTGATGCCATTGTTGGATTTTAATCGCGGCGGAGGCATGGTAAAACACTTTTACACATACAAAATCCAGATAAAAGCATATAAATCGTGGTAAAAACATATGGATCGATTACTAACCTTTAATATGCGATCCAAAAGCAACGATCGGAGATCCTTAGCAGCTGCTCCTCAGACGTGAAGCACTCCACCGGTATCCACCAAGAAAACGACGTTAAGGAGGAGGAGGAGGTGGAGAGAATTAGGTTTTATAAAATTTTGGGGTTGAAAATAAAAATAGGGTTTATAATAGTATATTTATAGGCAAAATTTTCAGCTGAAATTTTCCCATAAATATTATTATTATTATCCCATTTATTATTTTCATTAATAATTAAAACACCTTTTAATTATTAATCCTTTTTCTAAACACTTTAGAAATAATTCTCTCTCTTGATTTAATTTCCAAAAAATTAAACCCTTAATTAATAATATTAAGAACTTTTCTTAATTAATTTATAATCAATTAAATCTCATTTAATCAATTATTAAATTTGCCAATTAATTATTTATTTCACAAATAAATAATTATTAGCCATTATTAATTAATTCCTCCACCATTAAATCATTCTCTTTTTATGGTGTGACCCTGTAGGTTCAATATTAAGCCGATAGTAGAAATAAATAATAATAAAACTATTTTATCATTATTTATATAAATTCTCTAATTTATTAAATATGATTAATTAATTAATCACATTTATTCTACATCGTGAGGGATACTTCTCAGCATATCGCGACTATCCGGATAATATAAATTCACTGCTTAGAATACCAAGAACCTATTTAGTGAATAGTTAGCGTACAATAAACTCATTCTACCCTATAATGTCCCAATTAAATACAAGGCATGGATCTCGTGTCAAGCCTATCTAATCTAATCACTTGCTTACCATTTACTATGCTTAGTTCTATGCAAATTAGAAACTCCTTTCTAATTTCATTCACTCTGGCCAGAGATTCCTGAACTAGCATAAGTGGATCAGCCTTGAACATTCGCTTCCTTCACTGGAAGGGGTAGATCCTTTATTGATCATACACTATCTTTGTGTACAAATTCCTATACCCAGTAGAGCCCTAATAATTGCCCTGGAGACTAAGAACTAAACCAAAGCATAGTTCAGTGTACACAAGATGACTATGATGACCTGAAGTCTAAGGATACTTGTACAACTATCACTATATGAACAACTGCTGACACGTGAGTGAACTCCATCAGTTGTTCAGCTGGGCGAGTCATGTTCAGTGAACTTATTCTATAATAAGCACCTACATACTAGCTATAGTGTCACCACACAAATGTCTATGAGAACAGACATTCTTCATAATGAAGCAAGCATAGTATGTACCAATTTCTACGGATTATTAATTACCAGTTAGTAATCCTACGACCAGGAACTATTTAAGTTTAGAGTTATCATCTTTTAGGTCTCACTATTATGATCTCATCATAATCCATAAAAAGCTTTACTCTAAACTATGGTATATCTTATTTAAACACTTAAATAGATAAAGCCCGTAATAAAAACAAAACAAGTCTTTTATTAATATCAATGAAATCAAAACAGATTACACAGGAAGTTATTCCTAAATCCTAATACATGATTGGACTTAGGACATATTCCTTTCATGAACTCCATCAGCCAGTAGGGCCTTAGATGCACTCTTCTCCCTGTGTAGGGGATAGTTAGAGTCTTTGGGAGTGCATCTTTAGCTGTAACACTCCTTAGTTCTTGAATCTTCTTCAGTACCAATCTTCTTGCAGTAATATTGATCCTAAAGTTCTTCTTGAAGGATGAATAAACTTTAATCAGTACAGCTTGGGTTTTTTGAAGGATCTAATGAAGTGGCCACTAAATCTCCTTTCCTCCTTTGTACTTGAACACTAACCTTTCAGGTAGGTTTCTGTATGCATCAATTCCTCTCACTTCATCTAGTTCATCTAGATAGAGTTTTAGATCAGAAAATTCTTTGATGTCACACAAGTACATGTAATCTCCCTTATTGACTTTAGATTGAGCTTTGACTAGAGATTTAGATTTGAGAGGTGACAACTTCACTTTCTTGACTGCTCTTGATTTTGTTCTCTTTGGCTTGTTAAGGATTGGCAAATAGAAGTCAGGAATTGGTATGTTCTCCCATTCTACTGGTTCATCCTTAGGCATAATAGGTTCACCATGGATGTTCCTGTAAGGATCCACCACTTTGATATCTTCAAATACCATAGAGGGTTTTGATGCCTGAGTTGTAGTTGGAGTGGATTCCTTGGGAAATTGATTCTCTAATTCTTTATCAACAATGTCCAGTTTTCTTTTAGTTCTTTTAGCCAATTCCTTGATTCTTGGAGATTTCTTCTGTTGTTCAACTTGCTTCTTTGATTTAATAACTTCAGATGGCTGAGAAGGAATTTGTTGTGATGAATTTACAGCATGTAGCTTGGCCAAGATAGCAATTTGCTCTTTCTTTTGTTTAGTCATTTTAGCATCCAGAGCAGCTTGCTTCTTTTCCTACTTCAATCTAGCCTTTTCTTCTCTCTTTTCTTGAGCAAATTGAGGATGTCCAGCCACCACACAAATTTCTTTCCCATTCCTGAAAATTTAGCAATTCTTCTTTTTGAAGCTGAATCAGCTGGATCTTTGTAGAAAGCAATTGATCTTGACAGAAGCTTCTTTTCATTAGGCTTAGGTGTCTCATACACAGTATCCAAAGGGTTCTTCAATGATGATTTTGAGTAGTTTACCCTTGGTTTCAGAATTGTTTCAGTCTTTGGAGATTTGATGCAGGATGGCTGTCCTCTTTCCATATAATTCATGCTCATCTCATTCATACTAATTTGCTTGACTTGAGGGTGATGGATGGCTGAATTAACTGGCTCCTTGACAAGTTCAAACTTCTTCTGTATTTCCTCATCAATCTTCTCCCAGTTGACTAAACTCAACTTCTCCTTATCAGCTGCTCTTATGTTGGCTGCTGTTGCATTGATTAAATCAATACTTTCTGTAACTGGTGGCTTTAAGATAGTAATTGAAGGCACAATTACTTTACTGATTTGAATCTAAAGCCTCTCCCCCTCACTTGGTCCTTTCTCCCCCTTTTTGTTATCATCAAGTTGAGTAGAGGAGGAGGTTTGAACAGCCACCAATTTTTGAAGTAGATCTATCTGTTGGGCTTGATGAAGATGAATGGCTGTTAAAGATGCTTCCATGGCTGAGATTCTTGTGTCCAAGGCATCTATCTTGGTTACAAGATCAGAATTTTTCCTTAATTGCCTCTTGATGTCAAGCATTTTAGCTTCTGGAAGTTTAGAATCTATCTTGTCTGGAATGGCCTTCTTCATCTCCTCAATATCACCCTGCATGGTGTTTACATCCCTAGCAATGTGGAAGCCCTGGATTTGTTGAAGTTGCAGGGAGGCTAGATGTGCCTGAAGGAGCTTCTTGGTGCTGGAATTAGTAGGGGATTGAAGAGCAGTATTTGTCTGATTGATTAGTTGGATCAGGGTGGTCTTGAAGTAGTGCTCATCACAGTGTTTTGAGAATGCCCATGATGGCATACCTGATCTTGAACTTGAGCCTACTTCTCCCCTATGTCCATTGCTTCATCTTCACTATCCCCACTCCTATCACCAAAGAAATTAGCTGAACCACCACTCTCATAGTCCACATCACCAGCTGTAGAAGGCAAAGCTGTGATGGCATCCTTGGCTCTTAGCATAGACTGAGTGGTATGCACCAGATTGAGCATCCTTTCTGCATTGTCATTGCCCTGTTCAGCTAGAAGTTGATAATCTGGAACAGGGTGAGTAAATGCCTCAGCATCAAGGGAAGTGGAATCTATAACATCTTTAGGATGCTGAGATAGTCCCTCCCTGCCTGCATCCTGGACATTCATTGACTCACTAGCAATGACATCCATCCTTATAGCTCCAGTACCTGCATTTCCCTCATTTTCTCTCTTTTGTTGCATCAGGGTCTCACCCTGGCTCCCCATCCTCACACCCTCACCTTCACCTACTAAGGTGGGACTCCTTTCACTCTCTTTTGCCAATCCTGAAGAAATGGATTGTATAGTTTCACTCATTTCCTCTCCTTTTTCCTGGGAGCAACCCAGAAACTCACTCAAAACACTCTTCTCTCTCAATCCTATGAGTGACTGTACAACCACTAAATCTTCTGCACTTAAAATAAATGAAGTTTGAAGTTGTGCAGGGATACTCGACGGATGAGTGATATCCATCGAGTGAGTGGTTTTGCTATCCGACGGATAACTGTTGTTAAGCTTTTCCGTCGGGATACAATCACTACTCGATGGATGAGAAATATCCATCGAGAGAGTAGAAATGAATGAACTGGGAAAAGAAACTATTGTTGACTATGTGCTGATTGAAGATATTTTGGGCACAGATGATACAACAGTTCCTGAAAGAATTGGCAAGTGAGCCAACAAATCATCTAAAAGATGATGCTCACTTGCAGTAGATTTTGGCTTCCCCAACAGAGTTAAAGAAAGGGAATCAGGGATTGATGTGTTTATCATATCAACATCCAGAGAATTTGTTGGTGAGTTTGGTATTTGAGGTGATTCTATGACTAGAGATTTTGGATGTGACTACACATTTATTGGAGCCACATCAAACTGATTTTGTGAAGGTGCAGTGACTATGTCTTTTGCACCAGTTTGCACAGTGTGTGCCCTGTGCATCCCCAAGGGTTTTAGACTTCTTCTTTCTGGAATAAGTTTGGGGTGAGCTTGTGTCCCTAACCCTCTTGGCATGTGCTCTTGGTTGAGAGCTTTGTTCAATAACTACATCCTTTTGGGAGGATGCAGCTAGGAATGAGCTTTAATCCTTTTTAAGCACTACAGTTTGTTGGGAAACTGCAGTGTGGCTAGGCTGGGATCCACTCAACTCTCCATCCTTATTCTTAGGGTTTCTTTTATGTTCACCCCTTCCCTCACCTATCTTGCCCTCCTTCACACTCCCCTCTATGGTTTTAGTGGATTTTGCAACTGGCATCTTTTGAGAGATACCAGAGGGGGCTTTCTTTGATTTGGGTTTGAAAATTTATGCAGTTTTGGTAGCTTGGGTAGGCAACTGTTGGGTCATTTACACAGTTTCCATAGCCACACTGGAACTCAAAGAAATTGTTGAGGTTGGAATAGTGGTAGGGATAGATGAACTTACCTTACTTACCTGAGGTGCTTGCATTACAGTAAAATAGAACAATGGCACATCCTTGTGATGGTTGGCCATGTTCAAATCTGCAATGAGCCTTCTCTCTTGAACCCAACAATCTAGTTTGTTGTTAGGGTTCTCAAGCACAATCTCTTCACAAAGGTGGTTAGCTAACATCATAAAGAATCTAGCATAATACACATTTTTACCTCTTTTATTTAACTCTCCTAATTTAAAGCCTAACTCAAACAAGACAAGGTCACTGAAATTATAGAATTTATCTGTAACTAGCATGTTAAGCATTGAGATATTGACTGAATCAAAATTACTGACTTTTCCTGAAAAGACCTTTGTCACAATATCACACATAAAACTCCATTCTTTCCTAAGACCCATTCTCCTAATGTCACTTAACTTAGAAGTAGAAAGAGCATAGTACATAGAATTAAGCATATTGATTATATCAGTGTTAGTGTGTGGTGAGGTCACAGTGTTATCAGGAATCTTGAAACATGCTTTTATAATATCACTATTGATACAGAACTCTTTACCTTTAATGGTGAGTGTGATTGTCTTATCTGTTGAGTTGTAGGTAGCAGTGGTCCACATCTCTTCAACAACTTCACAAAAGATTGTGGGTGATTCCAGCATGGCATAGTTGAGCTTGCAATTCTTCACAAAGTCCATCATCTTGTGATAGTCATCAGATTGCTGAATACCCTTGTTCACTAGTGCAGTGAAATTGTTCTTCTCATAAATGAACCCAGTTTGAGACATAATCTTTACAATAGGTGCCATTGTTAGAGAATAAGAGCTTGAAGAGAAAGAGAGTAAGTGTTTTGAGAGAGAATGAAATTAGAGCAGTTGAATTGAGAATGATAAAAGAAAAGCGATTGAAATGAAATAAGCTTTTATACTATCTCAAAAATAACTGTTAAAAATAATAAAGTAAAATAAAGGAACCAATAAAAATTTCCTAAAATAGCCGTTTAAAAATAAAATGTAAAAATTCCACTCATTATCCGTCGTGTTATGCGTACAAACTGTAAGTATACTCGATGGATAATGTACAGGGAATTAACGGCTAAGATTAAGACAATTCGACGGATGAGGATAAACTGTTATCCGTCGAGTCATAAAATATTCCAGAAAAATAATTGATTTTTATTAGCAAATAGTATACCGACGGATGATCAAACTCGATGGATAAAGATCATCCGTCGAGATGTAAATTTTGACTTAGCCAAAATTTCATCCAAGGCTGAAAAATCAATTAAATTTCTGGCTGCATTTCAACTTGCAAATTAACTCATATAGATTTAAGAATAATTAAGCATACCTAACTCAGTTACCAACCTTGAAAAGGTGGATTCATCCAGTGCCTTGGTAAAGATATCTGCAAGCTGCTTCTCACTTGGAACAAAATGTAGCTCCACAATACCATTCATTACATGTTCCCTTATGAAGTGGTACTTGATATCTATGTGCTTTGTCCTTGAATGTTGTACTGGATTTTCAGTTATGGAAATTGCACTTGTGTTATCACAGAAAATAGGAATCCTCTCAACTTACAAACCATAATCTAGCAATTGATTTATCATCTATAATATATGTGCACAGCAACTACCAGCAGCAATATATTCAGCTTCAGCTGTAGAAGTAGAAACTGAATTTTGTTTTTTACTGAACCAGGACACAAGCTTGTTTCCTAGAAATTGACAGGTTCATGTTGTACTTTTTCTATCAATTCTACAACCTACATAATCTGCATCTGAATAACCAGTTAGATCAAAATCAAAATCTCTAGGGTACCAAATGCCAAGTTTTGGTGTTCCCTTCAGATATCTGAAAATTCTCTTAATAGTCATTAAGTGATATTCTCTAGGATCAGCCTGAAATCTAGCACATAAACATGTAGCAAACATTATATCTGGCCTACTATCTGTTAAGTACAAAAGTGAGCCAACCACGCCCCTATAGCTTGAAATATCCACAGACTTTACAGTAGTGTTTAATTCAAGCTTAGTTGCAGTGGCCATGGGAGTTTTTGCAAATGTGCAATCCATTAGATCAAACTTCTTTAAAAGATCAAAAATATATTTAGTTTGACTAATGAATATTCCATCACTAACTTTCTTAACTTGTAAACCAAGAAAGTAAGTCAGTTCTCCCATCATACTCATTTCATACTTACTTTGCATCAATTTGGTAAACTTTTTGCAAAGTTTCTCATCTTTAGAGCCAAAAATAATATCATCTACATAAATTTGAACAAGTATAATAGAGCCATTAACATTTCGGAAAAATAAAGTTTTATCTACAGTACCTCTTGTGAAGTGATTTTCCAAAAGGAACTTTGATAAAGTGTCATACTAGGCGCTAGGTGCTTGCTTCAGTCCATAAAGTGCTTTCAAGAGATAATAGACATGTTCTGGAAAATTTGGATCTTTAAAACCAGGTGGTTTACTGACATAGACTTCTTCCTCCAAATCTCTATTCAGAAAGGCACTTTTGACATCCATTTGATAGACTTTAAAATTGGCACGGGCTGCATAGGCTAAGAAAATTCTGATGGCTTCAAGTCTTGCAACAGGAGCAAATGTTTCATCAAAATCTATTCCTTCTTGTTGACAATAGCCCTTAGTAACCAATCTAGCTTTGTTCCTGACTATTTGGTGTCTATTGGATTCTTTCCTTTAGGCTTGGGCACCAGCTTCCATACATTATTCCTTTCAAATTGGTTTAGCTCCTCCTGCATAGCTAAAATCCAATCAGGATCCAACAAAGCTTCTTCTACCTTCTTTAGCTCTTCCTTGGAAAGAAAGCTACTGTATAGACATTCTTCTTGAGTTGCTCTCCTTGTTTAAACTCTAGAAGAAACATCACCAATAATAAGCTCAAAGGGGTGATCTTTTGTCCATTTTCTTTGTTGAGGTAGATTAGCTCTAGATGAAAAGGCCTCATTATTGTCTTGATGTGTGATAGAGTTTTGATTGTTAGAAACTCCCCCTAAGTTTGTGGATCTTTGATTTGAGAAAGGGGAACTTTCTATAGGTGATCTATCTTGATTTCCAGCTTCTCTTGATAACCCGACGGAAAGTGAGTTTTGAGTACTGATCGATGAAGCTGGTTGTCTCTCGACGGATAACACAGATTGCCTCCCGACGGATGAAGCATTATGCAACTCGACAGATGTTGAGTTTTGTGCTTCATTTGTAGTAGATTTTTCTGCATTTTCCTTAGATACTGTTTCTTGATCACTTTCATCATCACTAACCATCTCCACAATGTCGAATTTGAGGCTCTCATGGTAGTCTCCAACTTGCAGTCCTTCAAACTTTTTATCATCAAACACAACATGTATTGATTCCAAAACAATGTTGGTTCTCATATTGTAGAATCTATATGCTTTGCCAACAACATATCCAACAAAAATTCCTTCATCTGCTTTAGCATCAAACTTCCCATTTTGATCAGTTTGATTTCTCAGAATATAGCATTTGCAGCCAAAGACATGAAGAAAGTTTAGAGTTGGCTTCTTGTTCTTGAATAATTGATAGGGAGTCATGCATCTTGCTTGATTAACCAAAGAAATATTCTGAGTGTAGCATGCAGTATTAATAGCTTCAGCCCAGAAATATGTTGGCAGTTTAGATTCTTCAAGCATTGTCCTTGCATCTTCAATAAGTGATCTGTTCTTCCTTTCCACTACTCCATTTTGTTGTGGAGTTCTTGCTACTGAAAACTCATGCAGAACCCCATTTTCCTCACAAAATGCTCTCATGATAGAATTCTTGAACTCAGTTTTATTGTCACTCTTGATTCTTCTAACCTTGAAATTAGGATGATTATTGACTTTCCTTATGTGATTAATGATGATTTCACTAGCCTCATCTTTAGAAATTAGGAAATATATCCAAGAGAACTTTGAGAAATCATCTACAATCACTATGAAAAATCTTTTCCTTGAGATAGACAACACATTGACTGGTCCAAACAAATCCATGTGTAGCAGTTGCAAAGGTTCTTCAATTGTTGAATCAAGTTTCTTCCTGAATGATGCTTTAATCTGCTTCCCTTTTTGGCAGGCATCACACAGTCCATCCTTAGAAAACTCCATTAGAGGAATGCCTCTAACCAGTTCTTTCTTTACTAGCTCATTCATGGTCTTGAAGTTTAAATGGGATAGCTTCTTGTGCCATAGCCAACTTTCATCTTGACTTGCTTTACTGAGAAGACAAGTAACAGATTCTGCATTAGATGAGTTGAAATCAGCTAGGTACACATTACCTTTTCTCACACCAGTGAGAACCACTTTGTTGCTCCTTTTATTAGGCACAACATAGGCTTCTGAGTTGAAGGTTACTGAGTTGCCTTTATCACAAAGCTGGCTGATACTCAAAAAATTGTGTTTGAGACCATCCACTAAGGCAACCTCCTCAATGATGACATTGTCCTTTGAAATCAGCCTTATCTCATAGTATAACCCTTGCTGTCATCTCCAAAAGTAATACTTGGGCCAGCTCTCTCCTTAAACTCTGTGAGCAGGGTAGAATCACCAGTCATGTATCTTGAACAACCATTATCCAAGTACCAAAGATTCTTTCTATTTCCCTACACACATCAAAATCAAATCAAGTTGATTTTGGTACCCAAGTTTCCTTGGTTCCTGCCTTGTTAGCTTTCTTTTTCTATTTCTTAGGCTTTATCTCATTTGACTTGGGGATATCAGATTCATCCTTGGTCATTTGAGTTGGGCCTTTGAAACCATTCATTGCAACAGAATTATCATGCATATTATAATCAACAGGGAATGGGATGCTATTAGTAAACATGTTATTCCAATAAGGCATGCTAAATGGCATTTGTGGCATACTAAATACAGCATAATAAGGATTAGGTGCAAATGGCATGTTAGCAAACTGTGCATTTATATTCTGTGTAGACATAGCATTCATAGGCATGGGAGGCATGGCATTCATGTTAGGAAAGTGATGTGACACAGACATGGAAGTAGGCATGGCAGATTTGTAATTAATAGACAAATGATTTACACTACCACACTTGACACAGATTTTTCTAGGAGCATATTTATCAGGTGTGTAGTTATTGTGTTTAAAGTCCCTACTTTACCATTTCTATTATTTTTCTTTTTAGCCTCTGTTTTTACCTCAATCTTTTCAAGTCTGTCACTTAACTGTTTGACAGTCATGTGACCAAAATTAGCCTTTTTCCCTTTCTTAACTTGACTCGATTCTCTTGAAACAAAGTTCTTGGAAACAGACCCATACTTCTCATTCAGCTTAACAAGTTTGGCTTTACTGATAGGCTTGCTCACAGCTGACGGATGAGGAATTTCATCATTCGACGGATAACTCTTTTTGTTATCCGACGGATGATCCTTATCATCCTTCGAGTCTACATCTGTTAGCACTCAATCTACCAAATTTGGTTCTAGTTTCTCTTTGTTATTTTTCCAGGCTGCATCACAGAAAGACTCAATTCCTTGAACTTTGGTGATTTGAGCATGGACATCCCTGGATATTTTCCATGCCTTAATCACCTCTTTTTCACGCTCGAGCTGCTTCTTTAAAATTTCTTCTTTCTTCAAGGACTCAGTTAATTCCTCCTTGGCAATCTTACACTCAATTCTTAACTTTTCAAAATCAATGAACTGAGACTCAAGCACATTATTTCTCTCACTCAAAAACAAATTGTTTTCATTGATTTTAGCATTTTCTTTAGTAAGAGACTTAAGTGTAACACGCAAATGATATAACTCTGTAGACATGTCATTTATAGCATCATTACACTCAGCTTTAGATATATATGCAAGGTTTGTAGTAATTACATGATTACTTGAAGAACTTCTTTCTGTCTCATCAGACTTGGCCATTAGGACTAGATTAACATAACTGACATCTTCATCTTCATCCAGACCATCTGCTGCCCAGTCATTTTCTTGTGTTATGAAAGCCCTTTCCTTTTGTTTGAGCAGCTCAAAGTATTTTTGCTTATAATCCACAGGCTAAAACCTTTTCTTTGTTACGACCGGCATTTTCGTGTAATACTATTTGTGGATTTGGTATAATATTAAAGCCGAAAGTAAATACTTTCTATGATTGTACGTTTGTGTTAGTGAGAATTTCTGCATTATAAAATTTTTATGTGTAGTAGAAGATTTTTCAAAGAAAAAGTTTATTTATTTCCTTTATTTTTGATTTATAAGGAATATTCTAAGCCTTGGAGAAATTTTCTTTTAAAAGATATTTTGTTCACAAATTTTGAAAGTGATTTTATAAAATCACTAAAAATCCAAGTTATTTTATGGTATAAATTTTATAATTTTTGAACTTTTATTTTATTATATAAAAATAAATCTTTGAAAATTATTTGCTTAATAATTATCAAATTACATGGTTAACCTTGCATGCAAATTCTCTTCTATCCAACCAAGGGGCAATGAAGGCATTTCCAACCCCACTCACTTTCATTCTACTAGCCACATTACCATTTTGTCCTTGCATGCAAATCTACCTAACTATGTTGGAAGGTTATTCTTGTAATTTCTCTCATCCACTCACTTGTGGGTAAATAAAAACCAAGTAAACATGACAAACACTCCACTTTCACTCCACCATTTCCACACTCCTCCTCCCTCCCCCTCTCCTCTCGGCCCTCCCCCTCTCCTCTTGGTTTTTCAGCCGAAACCCTACCCCCTCCCCTTTTCTTCATTCCTCATTCAAGCTCCCACATTCCATACAAGTGAATATTACTTCCTATATCATGATCATATATAATTCAAAGAGTTTTGAGTGAAAATTTTAAGTTTTAAGTTTGCATGTCAAAGTTTTAGTTGGAACTCAAAGTACAATCTTGATTCTTATGGATTTAAGATTGTTTTTCAGAGGACTACAAGGAATTGTGAAATGCCAAGTCTTGAGGAAGAGACTCTTGATGTTGAAAGGCCATTTCCCTTCCACTTCATTCGGCCATGTCCTTGAGGGAGCCGAATGAATGGTTCTTGAGAATATTTTGTTGCCTTGCTTCATTTCTATGTGTTTTTGTGGTGATAACATAAATTTTGGATCAAAAACTTGATAAAACCCTTTGCATGCTAAGTGATCATCTATATATAGCTTATGCTAGGCTTGCATGTCGATTTCAAGGTAGAATATATTTAGAAAATATGTTGTTTTGGTTTGTAAGACTCGAAGTCATGCATGCATGTAGATTTCTCTTGGAATGTTGGAAGATTTTGATCATTTGGAAAGATTTTGTTAGTAAGATTTAATTTCAGTAGGGATAAGGTATTAATCTTGATTATTGCTCCTTGATATGTGGAAGGGAAAGGTTTTAGGTGTTGGTTGGAGATTTGCAAGTCATTTGGTTAGGTGCACAAGTGGAATCACAAAATTTGTCCGGCAGGGGACAATTTTGTTGTAACTTAGAAATAGGAAGTTTTGACCAAGTCATGGGTAGGCCCTCATTAGGCCCTATTGGGCCTTAGTTAGAGGGAGTGTCAGAGAAGTTTTTCCAACCATAGTTCATAGGAATTGAGCAAGAACCATGTGCCACAAGTTAGTTCAAGTCAGGGCGTTCTCTGCCCCGAAAAACAGAGGAACCATAGACTTTAAGCTTAGGCCCAAGAAGGCCCAAGCTAGGCCCTTGAGCCACATCAAGTTTGGGAGATGCCTTATGGTCAGAAGAGTCTAGTGTAAAAGTTTTGGAGGTAAACTTGTAGTTTAAGGGTGTCTAATACACTCAAGAAACCATAGATGTCATTCTGAAATTTACCCCAGTAAGCACTTTCACTTATCACATAGTTTTAGAACACTTAGGAGTAAGATCTAGGTTGACCACTATGGTTACAAGATAGTATAAAGCCAGTAGAGTAAAAGGCCCAAGTGAGAGTCAATAGGTTTTGGATAGTTTAGTAGAGGCACATTGAGTAAGGAAGCCAAAATTTAGAGACTATGTCTAGTATAGCGACCAAGTGACTTAAGTTGTGAGTCAAGATTATCCAAGCCTAGTGTTGCATTATGGTGTATGTGATATTATTTGGTATTAAAATATGATATGTGAGTATATGGGGCTATGTGCACAATTATATTTATAAGGTGAATATAAATTGCGTGCATATAGGCCTAAGTGCCATTTGTGTTTAATTTCGGGTTGTAACTAGGTTAAGTTGGTGAGAATATATTATAATGAGGATTATTATTATTTATGTAGGATCTCGAGACGAGGGTAAACTTGCCATAAAGGTCGAGTGAAGCTTCTAGTTGCTCCTACCAGCCAGACCAGCCTTTCTCAATGCAAGTGATTCAACCTGTCTTTCGTATTCACCATAAATAGTTCATATATATTGATGCGATTATCCTGAGTCATTTTGATATACTTGAACCAAGCATTTCTTAAGTTTATCTTTGAATTATATAGAAATGTCATGAACCCTCAAGTACGTATTGCAAGTAGATCAAAAGTCTTATCATGATAGTATATTAAAGTAATTTGTATGCCATGATAAAATAAAGAGTCGTTATAATACTTGATTGATCCTCTTGATTATCATGCTAATGATTCCTAAAGTATTGATATCTCACCCTGATGCTTGAACTCCTATAGAAACATTACCTTGATACCTAAAGCCAGATATCCATCAAAGTTGTTCTTGATTAATTGATACCCCTCTTTCTTACCCTAAAGTTTGACATCCTGATATACCTTAAGCTAATGATCTCTTACTTTATACCTTAACACCTCTAGTCTTCTTGTAACCTTTGATGCTCATCTTTTTGATGTTATAATACCTATACCTTGTCTAGAATCCTTGCTTTAAGCCTAGTTTGGCATTACTCTTTCATAATATTCAATAGCCTTGCTAAATTTCCTTATTCAAGTTCTTGTATATGGAAACCTTTCAATTACCCTAATAGAGTAAAGTCTAGTGAATCATGGCCTTGAGATTTTGTAACATATTTCTAATATTTTAAAATTGATCTATAATCCCTTGATAAAAATGTTTATTATTTAAGAGATTTTATTATCAATCGGCATCGGTTTTTGAAATGATTAAAATATGGATTTTTTTTCAATCCCAAAGGAGGATAAATGTTTTCTTTGAATAGTGGATCTGGACTGAGACGCGAGTCCTTCCCACACTTATATTGTAGGCTTAAAAGTTGCCTAGGGATCCCATTAATGTTTTAGAACCTAGCGAGGTTCGGGATTACTTCGCGGCTGATTACCGGCTGTAATTCGTAGCGTCATAAAATGATTTTGATTAAGATATGATTTTGAAAATGTTTTGATACAAGCAAATGATGCCATCACCCAAAGTTTTATCTCTTGTTATTATTGGTTATGTCTTCACATTGTCATTCTTTAATATATATCTCGATTTATGTTTTGTATCGTATTTTTTAGCACTTGTTGAGCATTTGGCTCACTCCTTGCTTTACCCTGATATTACAGCTAGCAGCTATGGTTAGATTCAAGCAGACATCACATAAGACCTGTGACGCTAATACGTATGTTCGAGCTCAGGTAGAATAAGAGATAGTTTTGTGTGAGGATTCGATACTTAAATCAGTTGTAATAGATGGTAGTGTTGGGCTGTTCCAAACCCTAAACTATAAGATCTTGGATTTGGTTATGTTTACTTTCTTCTAAAATTGTAATAGTTATATTTATTTTGTTTGTTAAGCTGGGGGTGTGACAGGTTTTGGTATCAGAGCGACGGTATAGAGTCCCTGGACAACCCAAATAGGTTATAGGATTTATGCATAGGCTATAGATAATATGCGAGAGAGTAGGTTAAGTAAATTTATTATTAATACTCCTCTTATTGGTTTGTCAACAAAGGGTGCATTCCTCGGCACCTTCTGGGTCGGACGACACTATTGCTTTCTCCGTGTATGCTGAGTTGAGGCGCGAGTTTGACATGCTTCAGGGCAAGTACGACCGACTGATAGACCGACTGAAGAATGTGTACGCGGACAGCCGAAACTATGAAGGGAAGCCCAAGGAGCAGATGACTGTGAGACTTGAGACCTTGGTTCAGTACGTCAACACTAAGCTTGAGGAGATGCCAGCGCACCGGGACCGCACCAGCCAGTATGTCATCCAGATGGTGGCAGATGAGCTCCAGAGCATTGTGAAGACGCTTCAAGAGGAGAAGACTACCAAGCCCCGTTCTGATGGAGTGGAGCCTTAGTCTTTCCATTATTTACCTTTTCATGTTGTTGTACTATCAGACTTCGGAGAATTCCCAGTTGTTTCCTTTAAATAAACATGTTGTTCCTAGAATCAGACTTTGTCCTAATCCTATGTATTGTGACCTTTAAATTTCAAATATTATGCACTGTCGTTCCATTTGCTCTCAACTGTTATTTTACGCCTTCATATGTATAACCATATCTGTTTAATCTGAAAACTTGACCTCATATGTAAATAAGAATGCCATGCGATACCCTCATCATTCATATCTGTTTTGACATAACTCTTATTTCAGGATCATGCCACCCAAAAAGAAGAACCCAACAACCACATCTACCACATATCCAAATATTCTTCGACTACTGGAAACTTTGCAACAGCAAACCAATGCTATAGCTCAACAATAACTAACTCTTCAACAACGAATTGAAAACCAAGATAACCGTGAACCACACCAACCACCCGAACCACCAGTACCACCTCGACAAATTGTCACTTTCAAGGCTTTTCAGAATGTGAATCCACCTGCATTTCATGATACCACTGATCCAGTAATAGCTAACACATGGATTAAGGAAATGGAAAGAGCTTTTGAGTTGGTACAGTTAGGAGACGATCAGAAGACGCCATATGCTACTTACTTCTTGAAGGGCGAAGTCATCTATTGGTGGGAATCAATAAAAGCTATGGAAACAACTCAGCAGGTTTCTTGGGAGAGATTTAAGAAGTTATTTCTGGAAAAGTATCACCCTAAGTACATGCAGAATCAGATGGAGCTTAAATTTCATGAGTTGAAGCAAGGGAACATGACTGTACTGGAGTATGAGAAGAAGTTCACTGAGTTGTCAAGGTTTGTGACAAAGTATACCAGCACTGAGGAAGAAAAAGCGAAGAAATTTCAGCAAGGATTGGAGCCTTGGATCAGAGATAGAGTGGCTATGTTTGAGCTTGATACTTATGCGGGAGTAGTACAGAAAGCTGCTCTGATTGAGAATAATGGGATGCAGTCAAGGAAGGAAAGGGATAACAAGAAGAGAAAGGTTCAATTTTATGGAAAAAAGTCTGAAGCCGGAAATTCACAAGATCGGAATGTAAAGAGGATTGGATTCCATAAGGGCGGAAATTTTGAAAAGAAAGGGAATTTGGGCAAAAGGCAAGAATCGAAGGGGAACAACCAGGCAAGCCAAGGACAAGTTGGAGAAAACAAGTTCCAGAGACCGGAGTGCAAGCACTGTGGAAGAAGGCACCCCGAAGTGTGTAATAAACTGAGCATGACATGTTATAGGTGTAACCAGAAGGGACATTTGGCAAATGAGTGTAAGATGCCGAAGCCAGGAGTTACATGTTACAAATGTGGAAAGACTGGACACATAGCTAGGGAGTTCAAGACAATCGGACCAGTCAAAGCTCTAATGAATGTGGCAAGTACCAGTGCAAGCGTGCCAGCCGAGGTATTGACATTACCTCCACCACCTATAACAACACCGCAAGCAACATCAAGGACATTCGATCTGAAAATGAAGGACGCTGTTCAGAACTCAGAGGTGATAGCAGGTACAGTTTTACTCAATAATGTCAAAGCTAAAGTATTGATTGACTCGGGAGCAACAAGATCTTTCATATCAGAAACTTTTGTTGATAAACTACAATGTGATAAAACGATTATGAGCGAGGTAGTAAATGTGGTAATTGCGAACCAAGAGAAGATTCCTGTGAATCAATTCTGTCCGAAGTGTGAGATTGAGATTTCGGGGTATAAGTTTTCAGCCGACTTGATACTCTTCAAGTTGGGAGAGTTTGATATAATTTTAAGTATGGATTGGTTAGGGAAGAATAACGCCCAGATTAATTGTAAGACCAAGAAAGTGTATTTAAAGATGAAGAGTGGAGAGAAGGTAGTATTTAAGGGGCATAGGCAAGAGCAATTGTTTCTTACAATCGTTCAGGCTAAGAAGCTACATAGAAAAGGTTGTGAGTCGTTCCTGGCTTATGTAGTGGATTCAGAAAAAGACAGTCCCAGCATAGAAGATATCCCCGTAGTTAACGAGTTCCCAGATGTGTTTCCAGATGAACTACCGGGCTTTCCCCCAGATCGACAAATCGAGTTCGAGATCAACCTTGCTCCAGGCACGGAACCAGTTTCAAAGGCCCCATATAAAATGGCACCAGCAGAAATGAAAGAGTTGGCGAGCCAGCTACAAGAATTGTTGGATAAGGGAGTGATACGGCCAAGTACGTCGCCATGGGGAGCACCTGTTTTGTTTGTAAAGAAGAAATATGGAAGTATGCGGCTATGTATAGATTATCGGGAGTTGAATAAGGTAACGATTAAGAACCGCTACCCGCTACCAAGAATAGATGACCTATTTGATCAGCTGAAGGGAGCAAAGTGCTTTTCAAAGATTGACTTGAGATCAGGATACCACCAATTAAAGATCAAGGAAGAAGATATTCCCAAGACAGCATTCAGAACCCGATACGGACATTATGAATTCCTAGTAATGTCGTTTGGATTGACTAATGCCCCGGCCGCATTTATGGATCTGATGAATCGGGTATTTAAAAAGTATTTGGACAAGTTCGTAGTAGTATTCATTGATGACATCCTTATTTATTCTAAGTCGGAAGAAGAACATAAGCAACACCTCTGGATAATATTGGAGATACTTCGGCAAGAGAAGTTGTATGCCAAGTTTTCCAAATGTGAGTTTTGGTTAAAGGAAGTTCAATTTTTGGGACATGTCATTGGAAATGAAGGAGTTAAAGTAGATCCAGCAAAGATTGAGGCGATTATGAGTTGGTAGAGGCCAAAGACACCTACGGAAGTGCGAAGTTTTCTAGGATTGGCAGGGTACTATAGAAGGTTTGTCAAGGATTTTTTGAAAATCGCCACGCATTTTACCAAGTTAACCAGGAAGAATCAGAAGTTCGAATGGAGTGCAGAATGTGAGGATAGCTTTCAAGACTTGAAACAGAGATTGGTAACAGCCCCTTGTGTTAGTACTACCAGATGACCAAGGAAACTTTGTGATATTCAGCGACGCTTCACATAAGGGATTGGGCTGTGTACTAATGCAATGCAATAAGGTGATCGCGTATACGTCAAGACAGTTAAAACCGCATGAGTTGAAGTACCCGACGCATGACTTGGAACTAGCCGCCATAGTGTTCGCACTTAAGATCTGGAGACATTACCTCTACGGAGAAAAGTGCGAAATCTACACAGATCACAAGAATATAAAGTACATTTTCACTCAGAAGGAGCTCAATATGAGGCAAAGGAGATGGTTGGAATTGATCAAGGACTACGACTGCTCGATAAATTACCATCCTGGAAAGGTGAATGTTGTGGCCGATGCTTTAAGCAGGAAGGAGAGATTAAATATGATGGCAACACCCAAGAAATTGACTGAAGAGATTAAGAAATTTGGATTAGAACTGTGTAATTATGGAGTAGTTGAAGAAGTTTGTCGTGCAATGACTTTTCAGCCAACACTAGTGGAAAAGATAAAGAAATGTCAGGAAGAGGTAATGGAGAAAGGGAAGAATCAGCTAACTGAAGAGGAGATTAGTACTCAAAAGGATGAGCAAGGTATACTAAGGTTTTCCTCAAGAACTTAGATTCCTCATGTACCTGAATTGAAGAATGAGATCCTACAAGAAGCCCATATTTCAAGATTTTCAATCCACCCAGGAAGCACCAAGATGTATCGGGACTTAAAGCAGAACTTTTGGTGGCCAAATATGAAGCGAGACGTGGCAGAATGGGTTGCGAAGTGTTATACTTGTCAGAAGGTGAAGGCAGAACATCAATGACCAAGCGGATTAATTCAGCCCCTAAAGATTCCAGAATGGAAATGGGAAAATATTGCTATGGACTTTATAGTGGGACTATCGCGAACGAAATCCGGACATGACGCTATATGGGTTGTAGTTGATCGCCTTACGAAGTCGGCGTATTTCCTGCCAATTAATGAGAAGTCGTCATTGGACAAATTGGTTCATCTGTACGTGCGTGAAATCGTACTAAGGCATGGAGTACCCGTATCAATAGTTTCAGACAGAGATCCCCAATTTAACTCGAGATTCTGGAAGCAATTTCAAGAAAGTCTTGGCATGAAGTTGAACATGAGTACGGCGTACCACCCGCAGACCGATGGTCAGAGCGAAAGGACAATTCAAATAATCGAAGACATGTTGCGTAGTGGTGCAATCGATTTTGCAGGATGTTGGGACGACCACTTGCCATTGATTGAATTCTCTTACAACAATAGCTATCACTCCAGTATTGGCATGCCACCATATGAAGCTTTGTACGGGCAAAAATGTAGATCATCGACAAGTTGGGATGAAGTAGGAGAAGGAAGGATTCTCGGCTCTAAATTGGTACAACAGTTGCATGACACAGTCAAGTTAATTCAGAGAAGGTTACTTGCTGCTCAAGATAGACAGAGGAAGTATGCGGATCCAGCGCGTAAGGATGTTCGATTCCAAGTAGGCGAAGCCGTTTTATTGAAGGTGTCACCAAGAAAAGGGTTATCTAGATTTGGCAAGAAAGGGAAGTTAGCACCTAGATATATAGGTCCTTTTGAAATTTTGAGTCAAGTGGGGAAGGTAGCCTACGAGTTAGCCCTACCACCTCAGTATCAGCATGTGCATAATGTGTTCCATGTGTCGTTGCTTAAGAAGTACAATCCTGATGCCAGCCATGTGATAGAATATGAACATGTAGAAATTCAGGCAGACCTTTCATTTATGGAGCAACCTGTCAAAATACTCGACTGGCAAGAGAAGAGTCTTAGAAACAAGTCAGTAAAGTTAGTAAAAGTACTTTGGAGGAACCCCAAGGTCGAAGAATTGACTTGGGAGTTAGAGTCTAATATGCATTCCCGGTATCCTCATCTGTTCTCAGATTCTGGGGACAGAATCCTTTAAGGGGGAAAGGATGTTACGACCGGCATTTTCGTGTAATACTATTTGTGAATTTGGTATAATATTAAAGCCGAAAGTAAATACGCTCTATGATTGTACGTTTGTGTTAGTGAGAATTTCTGCATTATAAAATTTTTATGTGTAGTAGATGATTTTTCAAAGCAAAAGTTTATTTATTTCCTTTATTTTTGATTTATAAGGAATATTCTAAGCCTTGGAGAAATTTTCTTTTAAAAGATATTTTGTTCACAAATTTTGAAAGTGATTTTATAAAATCACTAAAAATCCAAGTTATTTTATGGTATAAATTTTATAATTTTTGAACTTTTATTTTATTATATAAAAATAAATCTTTCAAAATTAGTTGCTTAATAATTATCAAATTACATGGTTACCCTTGCATGCAAATTCTCTTCTATTCAACCAAGGGGCAAGGAAGGCATTTCCAACCCCACTCACTTTCATTCTACTAGCCACATTACCATTTTGTCCTTGCATGCAAATCTACCTAACTATGTCAAAGTTTTAGTTGGAACTCAAAGTACAATCTTGATTCTTATGGATTTAAGGTTGTTTTTTAGAGGACTACATAATGGTGAAATACCATGTCTTGAGGAAGAGACTCTTGATGTTAAAAGGCCATTTCCCTTCCACTTCATTCAGCCACGACCTTGAGGGAGCCGAATGAATGGTTCTTGAGAATATTTTGTTACCTTGTTTCATTTCTATGTGTTTTGGTGGTGATAACGTAAATTTTGGATCAAAAACTTGATAAAACCCTTTGCATGCTAAGTGATCATCTAGATATAGCTTATGCTAGGCGTACATGTCGATTTCAAGGTAGAATATATTTAGAAAATATGTTGTTTTGGTTTTTAAGACTCGAAGTCATGCATGCATGTAGATTTCTCTTGGAATGTTGGAAGATTTTGATCATTTGGAAAGATTTTGTTAGTAAGCTTTAATTTCAGTAGGGATAAGGTATTAATCTTGATTAGTTCTCCTTGATATGTGGTAATAATTCGTATATATATTTTATAAGAATATATAAGTTGTTATTTTCAAAAACTTGATGACTTGTAAATTGTGTAAAGTGATTTCCTTTGTTTTGCCATGTTGCACCTTAGGTAAGGATGATCTCCACCAAGATTATTTTGAGTGTAAGGGAGTTAGTTTAACAGATCACTATAGTTAAGTCATGGTTTGGGTATTTGAGTTGTTGGTGGTTTAGTTTGTCAAGTAAAAACCTTGGAGAAAGGAGAGTCTTAGTTTCTGCAGAAAATCAATTTAGTACCCTGAGATTTAGAGTGAGTTTTGACCATGTCATTGTTGCGCACTTTGAGGCCCAAGCCACCAAAAGCTAGCATTAGGAGTATATAAAAGGTTTTAGGTGTTGGTTGGAGGTTTGCAAGTCGTTTGGTTAGGTGCACAAGTGGAATCACAAAATCTGTCCGGCAGGGGACAGTTTTGTTGCAACTTAGAAATAGGAAGTTTTGACCATGTCATGGTTAGGCCCTCATTAGGCCCTATTGGGCCTTAGTTAGAGGGAGTGTCAGAGAAGTTTTTCCAACCATAGTTCATAGGAATTGAGTAAGAACCAGGTGCCACAAGTTAGTTCAAGTCAGGGTATTTTTTGCCCAGAAAAACAGGGGAACCATAGACTTTAAGCTTAGGCCCAAGAAGGCCCAAGCTAGGCCCTTGAGCAACATTAAGTTTGGGAGATGCCTTATGGTCAGAAGAGTCTAGTGTTAAAGTTTTGGAGGTAAACTTGTAGTTTAAGGGTGTCTAATACACTCAAGAAACCATAGATGTCATTCTGAAATTTACCCCAGTGAGCACTCTCACTTATCACATAGTTTTAGAACACTTAGGAGTAAGACCTATGTTGACCACTATGGTTACAAGATAGTATAAAGACAGTAGAGTAAAAGGCCCAAGTGAGAGTCAATAGGTTTTGGATAGTTTAGTAGAGGCACATTGAGTAAGGAAGCCAAAATTTAGAGACTATGTCTAGTATCGCGACCAAGTGACTTAAGTTGTGAGTCGAGATCATCCAAGCCTAGTGTTGCATTATGGTGTATGTGATATTATTTGGTATTATAATATGATATGTGAGTATATGTGGCTATGTGTACAATTATATTTATAAGGTGAATAAAAATTGCATGCATATAGGCCTAAGTGCCATTTGTGTTTAATTTCAGGTTGTAACTACGTTAAGTTGGTGAGAATATATTATAATGAGGATTATTATTATTTATGTAGGATCTCGAGACGAGGGTAAACTTGCCATAAAGGTCGAGTGAAGCTTCCAGTTGCTCCTACCATCCAGACCAGCCTTTCTCAAGGCAAGTGATTCAACCTGTCTATCGTATTCACTACAAATAGTTCATATATATTGATGCGATTATCCTGAGTCATTTTGATATACTTAAACCAAGCGTTTCTTAAGTTTATCTTTGAATTATATAGAAATGCCATGAACCCTCAAGTACGTATTGCAAGTAGATCAAAAGTCTTATCATGATAGTATATTAAAGTAATTGGTATGCCATGATAAAATAAAGAGTCGTTATAATACTTGATTGATCCTCTTGATTATCATGCTAATGATTCCTAAAGTATTGATATCTCACCCTGATGCTTGAACTCCTATAGAAATATTACCTTGATACCTAAAAGCCAGATATCCATCAAAGTTGTTCTTGATTGATTGATACCCCTCTTTCTTACCCTAAAGTTTGACATCCTAATATACCTTAAGCTAATGATCACTTACTTTATACCTTAACACCTCTAGTCCTCTTGTAACCTTTGATGCTCATCTTCTTGATGTTATAATACCTATACCTTGTCTAGAATCCTTGCTTTAAGCCTAGTTTGGCATTACTCTTTCAT
This sequence comes from Apium graveolens, assembly GCF_009905375.1. Taxonomy (NCBI): domain Eukaryota; kingdom Viridiplantae; phylum Streptophyta; class Magnoliopsida; order Apiales; family Apiaceae; genus Apium; species Apium graveolens. Next base: position 66,550,145 of record NC_133647.1, read on the forward strand.
AATATTCAATAGCCTTGCTAAATTTCCTTGTCCAAGTTCTTGTATATGGAAACCTTTCAGTTACCCTAACAGAGTAAAGTCTAGTGGATCATGGCCTTGAGATTTTGTGACATATTTCTAATATTTCAAAGTTGATCTATAATCCCTTGATAACAATGTTTACTGTTTAAGAGATTTTATTATCAATCGGCATCGGTTTTTGAAATGATTAAAATATGGATTTTTTTTCAATCCCAAAGGGGGATAAATGTTTTCTTTGAATAGTGGATCTGGACTGAGACGCGAGTCCTTTTCACACTTATATTGTAGGCTTAAAAGTTTCCTAGGGATCCCATTAATGTTTTAGAACCCAGCGAGGTTCGGGATTACTTCGCGGCTGATCACCGGCTGTAATCCGTAGCATCATAAAACGATTTTGATTAAGATATGATTTTGAAAATGTTTTGATACAAGCAAATGATGCCATCACCGACAGTTTTATCTCTTGTTATTACTGTTTATGTCTTCACATTGTCATTCTTTAATATATATCTCGATTTATATTTTGTATCGTATTGTTTAGCACTTGTTGAGCATTTGGCTCACTCCTTGCTTTACCCTGATATTACAGCTAGCAGCTATGGTTAGATTCAAGCAGACAGCATGTAAGACCTGTGACGCTGATGCGTATGTTCGAGCTCAGGTAGAATAAGAGATAGTTTTGTGTGAGGATTTGATACTAAAATCAGTTGTAATAGATGGTAGTGTTGGGCTGTTCCAAACCCTAAACTGTAAGATCTTGGAGTTGGTTATGTTTACTTTCTTCTAAATATTGTAATAGTTATATTTATTTTGTTTGTTAAGCTGGGGGTGTGACATTCTTACTGGAATATGACTTCCTACACTCATTGGCAAAGTGCCCTGCCAAGCCACATTTGAAACATTTTAATTTTGATTTATCCACCATGTTTCTATTTGGCTTGGCTGCTCTAAAGTTCTTCTTGAACTTGAGCTTGGAAAATCTCCTGGAAAGAAATGCTAGGTGTTCACCAATGTCCTTCATGTCATCTTGGCTCAAAGAATCTTCATTTTCAGCTGCAAGCCCCTTGCCATTGCTTTCACAGACCCTTGAAGTTGACTCAACAGCTTCCATCTTCACTTCCTTCTCTTTTTCCAACTCAGCAACTAGTGCAATGGATCCTCCTTTCTTCTTTCCTCTCTCCATCCTCTCATCTTGCTCTATTTCAAGCTCATAAGTTTTCAGGATTCCATACAGTCTCTCCAAAGTATACTCCTTATAATCTTGTGAGTTTCTTAGTGAGACTATCATTGGTTTCCATTCCTTTGGAAGAGATCTAAGGAATTTCAGATTGGAGTCTTTTGTCTGATAGACCCTTCCATGCAACTTTAGAGCATTTAGTAGTTTTTGAAACCTACTAAAAATGTCAGTGAGAGACTCACTTTCTTCATTATGAAAATGCTCATATTGCTGAATCAGGAGCTGCATCTTGTTTTCTCTAACTTGCTCAGTGCCATCACAGATGATCTGTATTGTATCCCAAACATCCTTGGCAGTTTTGCAGTTGATAATGTTGTCAAACATATCTCCATCAACTCCATTAAACAGGATATTCATGGCCCTTTTATCCTTCGTGACTTGTTCAATGTCAGGATCAGACCATTAATGTTTTGGCTTGGGGACTGATGGCTCGTTTCCTGTTGCAGCTCTCATTGGAACACGAGGGCCTCTTTCTATGCAGTCAACAAAGGCCTCATCTTGAGAAAGCAAATGAAGATGCATTTTTACCTTCCAGTGATGGTAATTATCTTTATCCAGAAAAGGGATCTTGACTCCAACATCCTTCTTGTTCATCTTGCTGTATTGTTTTGATCTTTAAACTATTTGTAAGTTAAGAGCTTGCTCTGATACCAATTATTAGTCCCTTAACAATATGACAAGAATTAAGGAAAGGGGGTTGAATGGAATTCTTGAAACTTTTTCTTGAAATAAAAATGTTCTTACTCGAATATATATATAAGTGTGAATTGATTAGCACAATGCGGAATAGTTACTTAAATGAATCAAAACATAAGTAATTAAAAACAGAAGTCTTTAAAAACTTTCTGGTGGATATATAATATATATCGAGAGAACCCTGTGTGCAAAATTCTCACAGCTGCGTACAAATATTGAACTCTAAGAATGTAGAGAAATGATAAGAATTCTGCTTACAAATGTTTATTTGCTTCTCTCTTAGATTTTTTCTTAGTTGCTACTTCTTGGTTTATATATCACCAATGTAACACCCCCAAATCCGGGGTCGGGGATTCGGGTTGTCACGAGTTCCATTTCCCTTAATAATACTTAACCTTAGCAATCAACCAACTGTTGCGTACTGTGACCCCACAATATACACACACACACCACAAGTTATAGTCTCAAAGATGAATACCAAAAATAACACAAGTCATTTTACTCCACAATTATAAACCATTTCACCTCAAAAGGGTTTCTGAATAATTTACATATTCTTTTCCATTATTACAATTCATAATATACATAAGTCTGGTTCATCAATAGTCGAAAACCTAGCCTATTGGTAGTTCCTACCTCAGCTACGGCGGCATCAACGCTTCCAGAAAACTGCGGAACGTTTCCTAACCGCTTGCAAATTGGAAGCGTGGTCCAGTTCATCTTTTCTTTCTGTTGTTGTGTGATGAAAGAAGAAAGCAAGGGTGAGCAACAAACCCACCGAAATAATATGTATAATAATTAACTGTTTATGAGCATTCTTATAGTACTCATGAAAGTCTTGGTCAAGAAGAAATGAACCAAGTTGATATCTTAACGCGACCAAGTCGTAAAATATTCAGTATATATATACATATATACTTTTCACAATCTTTAAAATCCTCTGACATGTATAATATACACAGAGTTCCAGTTTATAACTGTATAAAAATATCGTTGCAAGGTGATCTTATATATCTAACCTTGTCTCTACGATTTTTTGAAAATCTTTGACATGCATAAGATAATCATTTACTAGATATAAGTTTAAAAGATGAAGTTAAAAGATACTCCAATATACTTATATCTTTTCCGAATACTACTTGAACTATCACCGTTCAAGTTATAATTAGTTTTAAAAGTTCATCACATAGATGAGACTACAAGATAAGACTTGAATAGATTCAATCTTTGAAATGTTGTTTAAAAGAAATGAAGTTACGAGATACTTCATTTAGTCTCGATATATATATCCAATTATATATCTCTTATACATTTCCTGGAAACCTCTGTTATGTAAAGTATGAACAGAGTTTGTAACATCCAATGAATTTTGGAAAGGAAAAGAATTTTGGCATAAACCCGATATCTTGTTGATCAGGCAAAGATACCAATAAGTAACCTTTTCTACTGTAGATGGATGAATTCCTCGCCGGTCATCACCCTGGCCGCATTAAAACCTCACTCTAGACTGTTACCCGGCCACTCACGCGTGGATGGACTGTCACCCAGCCTCTTACATCTTCATAGACCGTACCCCGGCCTGTCACTTATGCCGACTCAATTAGATGGACTTACTTCCCGAACATTGGGCAAGTAATCAAATTGTTTTCTCAAAACAGCAACCTCGTTGCGAATATAAAATATACCACAGAGCCGGATCCCTAAGATTTTTGAGCGAATATTCAAGTCTCCTCCGAAAGGAAGATCTTAAATCTGAAAATGAGTTTTTGGGAATCATTTTGAAGACTCGAAAACATTTTTAAGAATGTTTGGAGTAATGCTGATTTAATAAAATAAATCAGTCCCGATATATTAGAAAATATCTGAATATTATTATTTAAATAATATCCCCAAAAGGATAATCCTTATAAAAATAATTGAAGTAGAAGTTTTAAAACTCATACTTGAAATGGATATTAAAATAATTGAAGTATGATCTTTATTTGAATAATCGAAAATAAGTTTGATTATCAAAACATTATTTTTTAATAAAATAAAGAATATTATTTAATAAATAAGCGGAGTCATAAGTTCTCAAATGAATATTCAAATAATATTCATTAAATAAAATAAAGCGAGTCATAAGTCCTCGAATGAATATTCAAATTAATATTCATTAAATAAAATAAAGCTATCGAATAAACCTTATTCGATTAATAGTTTTGAAAACTATATCTATATATATATATAAGTATATATAATATACTCGGGAACATCGACTCCCGGTTTTAGGAAATGTTCACCTTTGGGTCCCCTATACTAAGGGTATACGCAACTACTGCTTATCTCTAGCATAGGTATTATGCAACTTATAAGCATTTGAATCAACAGATATATATCAAGATTACGAAACAGACATGCATATATACCATATCACAAGCTCCAATATATCGCAAGATTTTCTAATTAACCATCATGCATCTATCACAAGATAATGCATATACATATATACATCACAACAACAGTATAACGGGTAAAAAACTTGTATGAGCGACGGCTATATTTACGCGATTACCAAATTTAAACCATTCCAATCAATTCACAATTCAACCCACAATCACCACTACAACCAAACTTCATCCATTCTTTACTACAACAGCCCCAACAACTCAAGATTTCCAATTTATACTACTTCTCAATCATGAACTAAGAGCTTACTTAAGTTCATTAATTAATAATCAAGATTTACCATTCCAAAAACATTACAAAACCAACCAATCTCTAAATATTCAATAACCATGCTTCTCATGAACTATACTACTCATAACAAGCTCTTAACATTCAATAACTATGCTAGGTTAAGAGATTATACCTTCCTTGTGAGTAGGAGTAAGTAATGAGCTTGGAACAACCTTGGAAAATCCTTACTAAAGCTTTATCTAAGCAAAAACACAAGATCAAAATTTCAAGTTCTTGAATAACACTATTCACTCTCTTCTTCCATGAATTATTGGAAGAGATGTTGAAGGAATTGGAAGCTTAGATTCATAGGATATCTATATCTATGTACAAGGAACCTTAGATAATTACCTCACTAATTAACAAGGCTTGGAACTTGGTTTTTTGAATTTTCTTCTTCCTTGAAATGGAAAAGGCCGAGAGCTTCTTCATGAAATGGGGAAAGTCAACTTGTGTTTTGTGTTTTTGATTTGTTTTGCTTGGTTATTTCCTTTTGTTTTGCTTAATTACCTTTTAACCATGGTAAAATTTGTGTGGCTTGTAATCAACCAACAATCCCTCCATTTGTCATGCTTATGTCACCATGCCTATGTCATCCATTTGCCATATGTCTCTTCCTTGTGGTTTAATGATGTCACAATCCTTGGCTTCTTGTACAAGCTTGTCTCTTGGTCGCTTATTTGTTTTCGGTTCGCTTAACTTTTGTTCTCGTTTATCGTTTGAGAGATCATACTCAGGATCTTATTACTTGGGTTCCCCTAAACCCTTCTTAATAATTTATATTCCTTTTATGATCCTCTCTTATAATCCTTTAATTTAAATCCTTTTAATCATGTTACCTTATACTCAATTCTTTCGGTATCTGGTGGATTTTCGGGAAAAATCAAAGTGTTCGAATGTGGATTCTGACGATCTTTACATACGCTTATTTACTTTATTAAGTACTAATACGATCTTAAAATTTCCATAACAGTACTCCTATATAGCGTGTTCTGATAATTTTCCTTAATCAGCATCATCAGCAAAAGTTACTATTCATCCGTGTTTCAAAAATTTCCAAAAATTGGGGTTATTACAGTCTCCCCTCCTTAAAAGGATTCCGTCCCGGAATCAGATAGAAAATGAATAGGGATGCTCTTTTAGCATTGCACTTTCTAAGTCTCAAGTAAATTTTCCCACATTGTGGTTCTACCACCAAACTCTGCCTAGTTTGATAACCCTTCTCCTAAGCACTTGTTCCTTTTTTGATCTATAACCCTTTCTGGTTGCTCCATATAGGTTACGTCCGGTTGCATGCCTATGCGCTCATATGCCCCTATTTATCTGGCATCCGAATTATACTTCCTTAACATTGATACGTGGAACACGTTATGAACTTGCTACATGTTCGGGGTAGGGATAGCTCATATGCTAACTTCCCAATACGTCTTAATATATCCAAGGGTCCAACAATTCGTGGGCTTAGCTTTCCTTTCTTTCCAAACCTCATCCATCCTTTCCAAGGGAATACCTATAACAGCACTAGGTCCCCTACTTCCTATTCTTTGTCCTTTCATGCCAAATCAACTTACTTCTTATGTCCATCTTGGGCTACTACCAGCCGTCCTCTGATTAGATCTATTATATCCTTGATCCTTTGGACTACTGCGGGTCCGAGCATCTTGCGCTCTACAATCTTCATCCTAACATAAGGGAGATCGACATTGTCTTCACTCAAGGATCTCATAAGGCGATATCCCGATACTGACATACGATCTATTGTCGTAAGAAAACTCAATCCGTGCTAAGTGACCATTCCAAATTCTTTCAAGTCTATTGCACAGACTCTCATCATAGCTTCTAGCATTATAGCTTTTGCTTCTCAATACCCATTCTTTTCCAGTTCGTAGTCGTTACTATCTTCTGTACGTAATACTATACTGGTTACACTTTTGCTCGTTAGCGTTCTATAACCTTTTAATAACCACGTCAACCTTAGTATCACGAACGTGTTTCCATTACGAATACCACCATACTTAGTACCACTTCATCTCTAGCTGCCTCCATCTTCGAAAGCTTGGTCCTTCGTATAAAAGTAAAAGAATTTATTGAGTGATCACTATGATCATGAACACTTGTTCTATTGCATAGTTAGTACAGAAGGTGGCCAGCCTTTAGTACTTGACAAGCAATTAAACAACATGTCGTATCCTACTAGGCTTCTATCACACAGATAGATAGTCATTCGGCAATATCTCCCATCCTGGAAGGGTTGTTCTTCTCAGCTTATACAAAATGAAAAGGAGAGAAAAGAACGAATTGAAGAGAATTGTATATGAAAAAAATACTGCCACAAATATCTGGCTTGGAATCTACCTCTGAACTATAGAGGTTTGTCATAGAAGAACAAAACATATGTGTATATATATCAACATCAAGTATTATAGCATCGCATTTCACGTGCCAGAATATTTACTATTCCGTCCATCATTCCATGGACCCATACTCTTGCTCGAGCTCATAAACACTCACTTTTTAAACGCCCTCGACATCGAAACTCGAATAAGGGATTTCGTTCTAGATATCATCGTTACTGGAATCCATTGCTACACCGCAACCTTCTTCGTATAGTAATACTACTCTTTATCGATAAGAAGGAATAAATAAATCATAGGTAAATAATCGACTTAATTAGTCTATCAATGATAACTTATACATCACCACGACCCGATTAGTGGTACTCAATCTCAACATCCATTACAATACAACTCTCACAGTTGTAATCGACTCATTATTCAAAGAAACGTTGATGCATTACTATAGTCCACCACGGACCTACTATAGTCATTCGTTTTCCATGAAGTCTTAATATCTAACCATACGGAGTCCATACATATCATATCAAATTCTTCTAAGGAGGTAACATGATCACCGTTCATGATTCATGAAGAACACTCCTGATCCTGACGTACATTCATGACCTGAAGCAGGTAAAATTGCAGAAGAGTTTCAATGAAAACAACGATAGCAGGTTAATACCATTATTAAACTTATGTCTTTATTAGGAGACATGCATCTCAAAGGTTCATTTAGTCATTTCGTAACATGGTTCTGGCTTATCTCAAGATAGTACCTTCTAAGATAGATAGCCCGCTCATGGCGATTACACGAATTAAACCTTTACCCAACTACTATTACCGTTGAGTAATGCACAGTCATCAAAAGGAATGTCAATCTTCCGAACCGTAATACAACCTTCCCGACTTCAACCATCATCACTGTATTCCTCTCGCACGAGCGCCTATAATTATCCTCTTATATTTAAAGTGTCATCCACCTCTTTGGCCTTTCCTGATAGTAAAATTTCCTTACAATCAATGTCTCTTAAATGATCTTCAACTAAATTTTCTACCTCATTTCCAATCACTGCTTGTGTGAAAATGCTCTTCCTTACACTTTGGTAAAAAAATATATCACCCTTTTTCCATAAGTTATTGCCTCGGTCTTTTAGAGGTTAACATTGTCATGACTGACTCTCGATCATACTTCGGACGTCTCTTATCTCGGGTCCTACTTGTTTTCACCAATCTCGACCCTTATTGGGTCGATCTATACTTTCTTATGGTTCAACACGTGCCCCAACTGGCATTATTATAATTACGTCACATTTCCTTTATCAAATTTTCTATTCTTGAGAACTTTGAATATTACATTTTTCCTTGTAAAACCTCTAAGGTTATCCTTAAACCGTTCCTCCTGTATTCCCTAGATACAGGGCATATCAAAATATCATTTACTAATACTAGAATCCATTGTTTATACATTTCTGAAAAATATCTTCACTGATCCTCAAAGGTTGTTGTTACCTTAATCCTTTCCAATTCATACTGTCAAAACTCATACTATCCCTATTAAGGGTGAAATGCCAACCTTCATACATTCCCCTATGGTTCATCTCAAGTTATTGAAGTTGTATGCTTAATTCCACCTTTAAAAAGGTACTTGCATCCTTCCATGGATAAATCAAGTCATATATCCTTGATAGATTATCTTATTCAATCATTCCCACCCAGATAGTCTATACCAATTTCACAATAGCATCCTTATTCAAACTGAGGTCAATACATATGGCCTTCAAAAGATAACAATGGTTACCCGCTTTTCTTTCCTAATTTGGTAATGACAACAGGGATGTCCTGGAAGATATTGCTCGTGTTCAACGTGAACTTCTTCTTAATAATTCCTCATTTACTTTTGTTGTTTATCTCAACAGTCATCTCAATGTTGGGATGTCTTTCATACCTGGCGTCTCCCTTTCTGGGTATCATGCCACCGGTCTTACACTTCACATTTTTGAAGGTCACTTCCTTCATCCAATTTTCCTAATTTCCTACTTTCTTGTCTCCTCAGTCTATCCGCGTCTCATTATTTATCCTTCGAACTATCTCAAGGTTTCCTCGAATTCTCCCAACTTAAAGGGGGTACAATATGTACATCTCTTATGCCTTCAACCATCAACTTTAACTCATAGTGAATCATCCTCATCCTGACGATCACATACTTTTCTATTTCTATTGTTACGAGTCTTTAGGGTTTCCTCATACCCAACTCCCTTATCATTCCTCAAACTCTATTGCCTTTATATTCCTTTCCACTTCAGTTTTTTTTTATTTTCCTTTCTCTTACGATCATTTCATGAACCCACTAATCATTTACTTCAAACATCATGTCATTCTGGGATTCGTGTCCTCAGAACGAATCTTGACAACTTTTACAACTTAGATTCATAATTCATCATACTCGTCCGCCTTTGTTCTGGATCTAAAGCTTTTACACTATCTCTCTAACCTTGGAAATTACTTTCTCGAAAACAATTGACTGAACTTTAATCATTTTATCATAACCTCTGGCTCCGTGCCTTTTTTGGTCTTTCACCAGCGGGTGGTCTCTCTCTTAGGAGGGTAAGTGATAAAAACATTCTTTTGTGATTCGTCAATCATTTAGAATCTCAAATGATTCCTGTATTTCCTTTAGCCAGGCTCTTGCCTCGACGGGGTCAGCTATTTCCTTGGAACTCTGAGAGCTTAGCGACTTAAAGGTCCTGAAAGAATTTCACACCACATTGTTTCCTCAAGGTGGTGGTTAGGGGTAAAAGTATAAGTTTTGTTTTAGGCAGGTCCATGGATTGCCCAATAGGAGTACCATCCTGGTTCTTCCTATCTTGCGCGACTTCTGTTTTCTCAGTCTAAATATTTCTTCCTACTCCCCATAATTGGGGTCATCTTTTAATTTAAAATCCTCATTTTCCACTTCATTATATTTTGGGTTCCCTATATCTTAATTGAGACCTCCCTGATTATCACATTCAAGGTTTGACCCTAATCTTATTCCTCGTGGGTGCATCATGCTTGGAAAAATTTTGAGAATCTCTGGATATTTGTCTTACTTACTTTGCTTAAGTCTTTTCCTCGTTCAGTCCTTGCATGATTGCAAATTATGAATTCTGAAGTTCTATAAACTTCATGACACTCTCTTAAGTGTTAATAGTGCAATTAACAATATGAACTTATCACAAATAAACTTATTTGAACTGAAATTAATGAATATATACATAACCATTTGTTCGAGGGTACAACAACTGAACACATTAAAGAGAATTACATCATTTGATCTGATCGCTTCTATCCCAAAGGTACTACCATAGATAATCATCTAGTCATTAAAACTAATCATTCATAACTTAGGCTAATCCTCCAAAAGCGGTGCTATATGAAACCCTTGTCTGATCGCTCTGGCTCTACACACTACCATGGATCAAGAAATGCGGGCACGCACGATATCCCTAACCTGCTCCATCACAGAGGTGATGAGGTATAAGATAGTCGCAAGTAGAGCTGGATCAACCTGACCCTCAAGATGGCCTCTAGCTGTAATTCGGGTGGTAGCCCCTATCCTGTCCATGCTATAAGCTAATCCTGCCGGAAGTACCCCGCCCTCAATCCTTGGTGCAGTAAGTCGATCCAATAGATCACTCCTAACATTACGGGCCTTAGACAGGCCACCCATAGTCATATGATAATCGGCGATAAGAGAAGCCTGAGTGGTAGCATCTAGCAGTCCATGGGGTGCAGGTGGTGCAGACCCAGGGGATCCAAATGGATAACCTAGCACGGTATCAGGTGACAATGGTACAGGAGATAAAGGTGGCATTTCCTCAGTAGGTGTTGGGCTTTGTATAGGGGAGGGAACAGGAATTGGTGGAACCTCATGGATGTCAACAGGAACCTCTGGAAGAGGGTCTGATACTGGTATAATTGGTGTCGTGGAAGGCCCCACTCCTTTTGCCCTCATTATCCTTTGTGCCCTTGGTAACTCTTCATCCTCTAGTGCCACCCTCGCGGCCATTCTAGCTCTGGTAGTCGCCCTGACTACGGTCATTAATTCCTCAGCGGTCCTCTCTTCATTCTCGTCAGGATCCTCCACGAGATCCTCCTCAGCAACAATCCCTTCTGGGATAACATCCTCAATCGCAACATTCTCAATATGAATCTCATCCGGTCCCTCATTAGGGTACTCTATTGGATTCACAATTTGATCTCCCATATGCAATAAAACATCCTCATGCTGATGCTCCTGAACCTCAGGGTTCGGTGCCCCGCTGCCCTATACGAGAACGAATTATGTTACTATCATAATATTTATAAGGGTTCCCGTAAGGGTTTTAACTGTCAGTACTACGTTAGGTAGCCCGACTATGAACTTGGCAAGAGTTCTTATTATCTTAGTGAACTTATTATCTTAACGGCACATCATCTCTGAGGTTTATAATGCTTAGCTCTGATACCATTTCTGTAACACCCCCAAATCTGGGGTCGGGGATTCGGGTTGTCAAGAGTTCCATTTCCCTTAATAATACTTAACCTTAACAATCAACCAACTGCTGCATACTGTGACCCCACAATATACACACACACACCATAAGTTATAGTCTCAGAGATGAATACCAAATATAACACAAGTCATTTTACTCCACAATTATAAACAATTTCACCTCAAAAGGGTTTCTGAATAATTTACATATTCTTTTCCATTATTACAATTCATAATATACATAAGCCTGGTTCATCAATAGTTGAAAACCTAGCCTACTGGTAGTTCTTACCTCAGCTACGGCGGCATCAACGCTTCCAGAAAACTTCGGAACATTTCCTAACCGCTTGCGAATTGGAAGCTTGGTCCTGTTCATCTTTTCTATCTGTTGTTGTGTGATGAAAGAAGAAAGCAAGGGTGAGCAACAAACCCACCGAAATAATATGTATAATAATTAACTGTATATGAGCATTCTCATAGTACTCATCAAAGTCTTGGTCAAGAAGAAATGAACCAAGTTGATATCTTAACGCGACCAAGTCGCAAAATATTCAGTATATATATACATATATACTTTTCACAATCTTTGAAATCCTCTGACATGTATAATATACACAGAGTTCCAGTTTATAACTGTATAAAAATATCGTTGCAAGGTGATCTCATATATCTAACCTTGTCTCTACGATTTTCTGAAAATCTTTGACATGCATAAGATAATCATTTACTAGATATAAGTTTAAAAGATGAAGTTAAAAGATACTCCAATATACTTATATATTTTCTAAATACTACTTGAACTACCACCGTTCAAGTTATAATTAATTTCAAAAGTTCATCACATAGATGAGACTACAAGATAAGACTTGAATAGATTCAATCTTTGAAATGTTGTTTAAAAGAAATGAAGTTACGAGATACTTCATTTAGTCCCGATATATATATCCACATATATATCTCTTATACATTTCCTGGAAACCTCTGTTATGTAAAGTATGAACAGAGTTTGTAACATCCAATGAATTTTGGAAAGAAAAAGAATTTTGGCATAAACCCGATATCTTGCTGATCAGGCAAAGATACCAATAAGTAACCTTTTCTACTGTAGATTGATGAATTCCTCGCCGGTCATCACCCTGGCCGCATTAGGACCTCGCGCTAGACCGTTACCCGGCCACTCACGCGTGGATGGACTGTCACCCAGCCTCTTACACCTTCATAGACCGTACCCCGGCCTGTCGCTTATGCCGACTCAATTAGATGGACTTACTTCCCGAACATTGGGCAAGTAATCAAATTATTTTCTCAAAACAGCAACCTCGTTGCGAATATAAAATACACCACAGAGCCGGATCCCTAAGATTTTTGAGCAAATATTCAAGTCTCCTTCGAAAGGAAGATCTTAAATCTGAGAACGAGTTTTTGGGATCCGCTCTAACTTTTAAAATCATTTTGAAGACTCGAAAAAAATTTTAAGAATATTTAGAGTAATGCGGATTTAATGAAATAAATTAGTCCCGATATATTAGAAAATATCTGAATATTATTATTTAAATAATATTCCCAAAAGGATAATCCTTATAAAAATAATTGAAGTAGAAGTTTTAAAACTCATACTTTAAATGGATATTAAATAACCAAAGATATACTTATACGAAAGTATGATCTTTATTTGAATAATCGAAAATATGTTTGATTATTAAAACATTATTCTTTAATAAAATAAATAATATTATTTAATAAATAAGCGGAGTCATAAGTTCTCAAATGAATATTCAAATAATATTCATTAAATAAAATAAAGCGAGTCATAAGTCCTCGAATGAGTATTCAAATTAATATTCATTAAATAAAATAAAGCTATCGAATAAACCTTATTCGATTAAAAATTTTGAAAACTATATCTATATATATATAAAAATATATATAATATACTCGGGAACATCGACTCCCGGTGTTAGGAAATGTTCACCTTTGGATCCCCTATACTAAGGTTATACGCAACTACTGCTTATCTCTAGCATAGGTATTATGCAACTTATAAGCATTTGAATCAACAGATTTATATCAAGATTACGAAACAGACATGCATATATACCATATCACATGCTCCAATATATCGCAAGATTTTCTAATTAACCATCATGCATCTATCACAAGATAATGCATATACATATATACATCACAACAACAGTATAACGGGTAGAAAACTTGCCTGAGCGACTGGGGGTGGTAAAAGGCCTGGGATGAGCCCGGTAACCTATAAATAACATATAAGTTGGAATTAAACCAAAGTTGCTTAAGAATCTACACTTTAACCAACTAGACTCTAACGCTCGCTTTTGCACTTAACGATTCACTTAAGTCGCTCGAGTACCCTCGGCTCCACCATTTTTAATAAATTAACCATTATGAATTTTAAGGCGATTCTTTCGCGAGTAATTTACCAACTTCCTAATCCACATTACATAATTGTTTCGTAATCCAATTAGTCTTTAGGGGCCTTAACCAAGGTTTCAAAATAAGGCGAGGGGTAATGGTCCGTTCGCGAAATGCCGTTACTTAAAACGGTCATTTCTCCTAAATCGTACATCGGATTCAAGCGAACCACATATCAAAACGAAGCTCGTAACATGAACTAACTAATCATGGCAATGGTCAAAACCTAACAGTGAGTTCACGGGTCCTAATGTTAAGAACAAAAGCAGTCTAAGGTAAATCGGGCATTACGACGGCTATATTTACGCGATTACCAAATTTAAACCATTCCAATCAATTCACAATTCAACCCACAATCACCACTACAACCAAACTTCATCCATTCTTTACTACAACAGCCCCAACAACTCAAGATTTCCAATTTATACTACTTCTCAATCATGAACTAAGAGCTTACTTAAGTTCATTAACTAATAATCAAGATTTACCATTCTAAAAACATTACAAAACCAGCCAATCTCTATATATTCAATAACCATGCTTCTCATAAACTATACTACTCATAACAAGCTCTTAATATTCAATAAATATGCTAGGTTAAGAGATTATACCTTCCTTGTGAGTAGGAGTAAGTAATGAGCTTGGAACAACCTTGGAAAATCCTTACTAAAGCTTTATCTAAGCAAAAACACAAGATCAAAATTTCAAGTTCTTGAAAAACACTATTCACTCTCTTCTTCCATGAATTATTGGAAGAGATTGTGAAGGAATTGGAAGCTTAGATTCATAGGATATCTATATCTATGTACAAGGAACCTTAGATAATTACCTCACTAATTAACAAGGCTTGGAACTTGGTTTTTTGAATTTTCTTCTTCCTTGAAATGGAAAAGGCCAAGAGCTTCTTCATGAAATGGGGAAAGTCAACTTGTGTTTTGTGTTTTTGATTTGTTTTGATTGGTTGTTTCCTTTTGTTTTGTTTAATTACCTTTTAACCATGGTAAAATTTGTGTGGCTTGTAATCAACCAACAATCCCTACATTTGTCATGCTTATGTCACCATGCCTATGTCATCCATTTGCCACATGTCTCTTCCTTGTGGTTTGATGATGTCACCATCATTGGCTTCTTGTACAAGCTTGTCTCTTGGTCGCTTATTTGTTTTACGGTTCGCTTAACTTTCGTTCTCGTTTATCGTTTGAGAGATCATACTCTGGATCTTATTACTTGGGTTCCCCTAAACCCTCTTAATAATTTATATTCCTTTTATGATCCTCTCTTATAATCCTTGAATTTAAATCCTTTTAATCATGTTACCTTATACTCAATTCTTTCGGTATCTGGTGGATTTTCGGGAAAAATCAAAGTGTTCGAATATGGATTCTGATGATCTTTACATACACTTATTTACTTTATGGAGTACTAATACGATATTAGAATTTCCATAACAGTACTCCTATATAGCGTGTTCTGATAATTTTCCTTAATCAGCATCATCAGCAAAAGTTACTATTCATTCGTGTTTCAAAAATTTCCAAAAATTGGGGTTATTACAACCAAGATTACAAAGTAATGAGACAGGATAATAAAACAAAACTATCTAGTCTATTACAATGCTACTTCATTACTATATTCCAGCATCTTTGAATATCTTCATAATAGCATGGAAATGGCAATGCTTCTTTTTTCTTGAAAACCCAGTTGAATAGGCTACCACATTCCATTTGCATCCACTTGACGCATGTGACAGTGTTGTCACTGTCAACTGATATTTGAATTCTTTATCCGTCGGGTTCATGATCATCTGTCGAGTTATTGATCATCCGTCGGGTTGTTGATCTTCCGTCAGGTTCATTGTTGTTTATCCGTCGGGTAGCAATCAGGCACTTGACTTCATTTCACTTATGAAGAATTACAAGACATCATCTATGTACAATTAATCAACCTATTCTGCATATCTAACTGAGGTCAACATGACTCAAATACTACTACAGATTCTAAACAATGTGTATGCAGAAATGTGCTATAGACTTATTGTTACATAAGCTACTCACTCGATGGATAATAAGTCATCATCCGTCGGGACTATATTGAGTCATCCGTCGGGACTATAAACCTTATCCGTCGAGTGCTACATAATTTCACTAAGTAAAATCTACCAAGGTGTTTTGTTCATGTAATCATCAAGTACACAACATATACACAACAAAATAGGAGGGTTAAATCCCATCTAGATCATTCATATTTCTCAAATGATTCATAATATACCCAATGTCCAATTTTATCATTACCCGATCAAGGATAACTTTTAATGGAATCAATGTATATTAATTCGTGTACTCATTCGCGTTCGCGTCCTCGCAAGAGAACACTGGATAAAGCTGAGGAAGAACTTGTGCTGGTTCGTAGGGAAGTTTTTGAGGATAAAGAGAAGTTAGAGGAAGAAGAGAAAGTTGAAGAGCCAATTGTAGTAGCTATGGGTGATCAAGCAGAAAATCTGAAGGCTTTGATGGACTATTCAAAGCCTAAGATTAAAGATATTCATTCTAGCATCATCATACCAGCCATCAGAGATAACACTTTTGAGATCAAGTCAAGCACGATCCAGATGATACAGAACTCAGTTCAGTTTGGGGTTCTCCTACTGAAGACCCCAACATGCACATCAGGGATTTCATCGAGATCTGCGATACTTTCAAGTTCAATTATGTGACTGAAGATTCTATCAAACTATGTCTCTTCCCATTCTCTCTGAGGGACAAGGCTAAGTGCTGGTTACACTCTCTACCAGCAGGGTCTATCACCACTTAGGAAGATCTTGCTCAAAAGTTTCTCACTAAATTCTTCCCCATGGCGAAGACTGCCGCAATCAGGAATGCTCTTACTCAGTTTGCTCAACAAACTGGAGAATCTCTGTGTGAGGCTTGGGATCGATATAAGGAGGTGCTAAGGAAGTCCCATACTATGGCATGCCTGATTGGATGATTATCAACTATTTCTATAATGGATTGGGTCCTACTTCTAGACCCATGATTGATGCAGCATCAGGAGGAGCCTTGTGGGCTAAGAGCTACGATGAAGCTTATGAACTTATTGAACTGATGGATGTTAATGAGTACCAGAATCCTTCTCAGAGACTGACTCATGGAAAAGTAGCAGGAATTCTGGAGTTGGACGCAGCAACTGCTATCGCTGCCCAACTAAAGGCGTTGACAATGATGGTGGACACCTTGGCGAATTATGGAGTTAATCAAATCACTAGTGTCTGCGATCTATGTGCTGGAGCCCACGAGACTGATCAATGCACAATTTCTAGTGAATCAGCTCAGTTTGTGACCAACTTCCAGCGATCGTAGCAACCTATGCCAGCCACCTATCATCCTAACAACCACAATCATCCAAATTTCAGTTGGAACAACGCTCAGAATACGGTTCAACAGCCTTATCAGCAATATCCAGCTAAGCAGTACAACCCCCCTGGTTTTCAGCCACCGCAGTATGCACCAAGACAACAACTCCAGCTGCAACAAGCTAATAAAAAATCCGAATTGGAGGAATTGAAGCTTATGTGCAAGAGTCAAGCTGTTTCTATCAGGACCTTGGAAAATCAAATTGGGAAAATTGCCAATGCCGTGCTAAATCGGCAGCCAGGTACATTGCCTAGTGACACTGAAGTGCCAGGAAAGAGGGAAGCTAAGGAGCAGGTAAAGGAAATCACTTCGAGGTCTGGGAAGGTTGTGAATCCTGAACAAACTCAAGAGTTAACTGAAGAAATTGGGGCTGAGAAAGAAGTAGTGTAGAAAGATGAAGAAGTGGAACCAAGGAAGACTTCTGTTGAGCACACTCCGCCTGAGGGTGATACAGGGGAGAAACAAATCTATCCTCCACCACCTTCTCCTAAGCGGCTGCAGAAGAAAAAGCTGGACAAGCAATTTGAGAAGTTTCTGGAGGTGTTCAAGAAACTGCATATCAACATACCTTTCACCGAGGCTCTCGAGCAGATGCCTAGTTATGCAAAGTTTATGAAAGGTATTCTCTCCCGGAAAGTGAAGCTAGATGATTTAGAGATTGTCGCTCTCACGGAGGAATGCAGTGCTGTGCTGCAACAGAAGTTACCTCCGAAGCTTAAAGATCCAAGTAGCTTCACCATTCCATGTACTATTGGAAAAGTGTCTTTTGACAGATGCTTATGTGATTTGGGAGCTAGCATCAATCTGATGCCTTTGTCAATTTTCTAGCAGCTGGACTTACCTGATCCCAAACCAACATATAAGACCTTGCAGCTGGCTGACCGTTCTATTACATACCCGCGAGGTATTGTGGAGGATGTCTTGGTCAAGGTTGATAAACTCATCTTTCCTGCTGATTTTGAAATTCTTGATTTTGAGGAGGATAAGAAGATTCCTATAATCTTGGGAAGACCTTTCTTGGCGACTGGCCAAACCTTGATAGATGTACAGAAAGTTGAGCTCACCATGCGAGTTCTGGATCAGGATGTTACTTTTAATATGTTCAATGCTATGAAATTTCCTACTGATAATGAGGAGTACTTAAAAGTGGAGCTGGTCGATTCGGTGGTCACATCGGAACTTGATCAATTGCTAAGGTCTGATGTCTTAGAAAAAGCCTTATTGGGGAATTCAGATAGTGAAGATGACGAAGGTGAAGAACAATTGCAATATTTAAATGATTTTCCCGGAAAAGTAAAATTGATATGCCTTTTGAATCTCTTGGAATGGAGGAATTGGATAAAGCTCATAAATGCCTCTAGCCTTCTATTGAGGAAGCTCCCACTCTCGAGCTTAAGCCTTTACCTGAACATTTGAGGTATGCATTTTTAGGTGATGCATCTACTCTACCTGTTATTATTGCATCTGACCTTTCAGGTAGTGATGAGGAAAAGCTTTTGAGAATTCTGAGAGAGTTCAAGTCGGCAATCGGATGGACTATAACAAATATCAAATCAGCCCTTCTTACTATATGCATAAAATTCTGCTAGAAGAAGGTAGCAAACCTACGGTCAAGCAGCAAAGAAGACTTAATCCTATCATGAAGGAGGTAGTGAAGAAGGAAATTCTTAAGTGGCTAGATGCAGGGATCATCTACCCTATCTCTGACAGTTCTTGGGTAAGCCCGGTTCAATGTGAACCAAAGAAAGGTGGAATTACTGTGGTAGAAAATGAGAAGAATTAGCTTATTCCTACAAGGACAATTATGGGGTGGAGATTTTGCATGGACTACAGGAAGCTAAACAAATCCACTAGGAAGGATCACTTCCCTTTTCCATTCATTGATCAGATGTTTGACACGTTGGCCGGTCATGAGTACCATTGTCTTTTGGATGGCTATTTGGGTTACAATCAGATTTGTATCGCTCCAGAAGATCAGGAGAAAACTACCTTCACTTGTTCATTTGGTACTTTCGCCTTCAGACGAGTTTCTTTTGGTTTGTGTGGTGCGCCAGCCACATTTCAGCGATGTATGATGGCCATTTTTTCTGATATGATTGGAAGAACGTCGAAGTGTTCATGGATGACTTCTCTGTATTTGGCGATTCTTTTGACGAATGCTTGAAAAATCTTGGACATGTTCTCAAGAGGTGTGTTGAGACCAATCTGGTTCTCAATTGGGAAAAATGTCACTTTATGGTAGGATAGGGCACCATTCTCGGGCATAAGGTTTCTAGTAAGGGTCTTGAGGTGGATAAGGCCAAGGTGGGGGTTATTGAGAATCTTCCTCCACCCATTTCGGTTAAAGGAATTCGTAATTTTCTTGGTCATGCGGGTTTCTACAGGTGTTTCATCAAAGATTTCTCGAAAATTTCAATGCCTTTGTGTAGTTTGTTAGAGAAAGATATTCCTTTCAAGTTTGATGAAGAGTGCCTTGCAGCTTTTGAGACATTCAAGAAGAGTTTAATTACGGCACCTGTCAAAACTGCACCTGATTGGAATGAGCCTTTTGAGATGATGTGCGATGCAAGCGACTATGCAGTTGGAGCAGTTCTTGGGCAGAGGAAGAACAACATATTACATGAGGTCTACTATGCTAGTAAGACTCTAAATGGTGCTCAACTGAATTACACTACTACGGAGAAAGAACTTTTGGCTATTGTCTATGGTTTTGAGAAATTTTGATCTTATCTACTTGGGACTAAGGTGACAGTTTTCACTGATCACACTGCAATTCGATATCTCGTCTCAAAGAAGGACTCGAAGCCTAGATTGATTCGATGGGTTCTTTTGCTCCAAGAATTTGAACTAGAGATCAAGGACAGGAAATGAACTGAAAATCAAGTTATTGATCATCTCTCGCGTTTAGAGAATCCTAATGCTACTTCATTGGATAGGACTTTGATAAATGAGTCTTTCCCCGATGAGCAGCTATTTGGAGTGTAAGAAGAAGAATCATTGTTTGCAGACATTGTGAACTACCTTGTGAGTAATATCATGCCTCCTGACTTATCTTATGCTCAAAGGAAGAAGTTTCTTCATGAAGGGAAGTGGTATAGGTGGGATGAGACATTTCTTTTTCGCCAAGGAGCTGATCAAATCATCAGGAGATGTATTCCTTACAATGAAATAGGGGGGATCTTGCGAGATTGCCACTCAATGGCTTATGGAGGACATTATGGTGGAGAAAAGACAGCAGTTTGTGTTCTTCAAGCAGGTTTCTTTTGGCCGACATTGTTTAAAGATGCTCATCAGTTTGTTTTGAAATGTGATCGATGTCAATGTGTGGGTAATATGTCTAATAGGGATGAGATGCCTCTTAATGTGCTTCTCGAGGTTAAGGTCTTCGATGTTTGGGGAATTGACTTCATGGGGCCATTTGTCTCATCTTGTAACAATCAGTATATCTTGTTGGCGGTTGATTACGTGTCAAAATGGGTTGAAGGTAAGGCATTGCCAACGAACGATGCGAAAGTGGTGCTTAATTTTCTTCACAAGCATATATTCACAAGGTTTGGAACTCCAAAAGTCATAATCAGTGATGAGGGGTCGCATTTTTGCAATCGCAAGTTCACTGCTATGATGAAAAGGTATAATATGAATCATCGCATTACTATGGCTTATCATCCTCAGACAAATGGTCAAGATGAGGTATCTAACAGAGAGATTAAGCACATTTTGGACAAAGTGGTTTGTCCATCAAGGAAGGATTGGTCTTTAAAGCTTGATGAAGCTGTTTGGGCGTATAGAACAACATATAAGACTCCATTGGGAATGTCGCTGTTTCAGTTGTTTACGGTAAGGGGTGTCATGTGCCTGTGGACTCGAGCATAAAGCATATTGGGCTTTGAAGAAGTTAAATCTGGACTTGGATGCGGCTGGAAAGAAGAGGATGCTTTAATTAAATGAACTTGACGAGTTTCAACTCCAAGCTTATGAGAACAATAAAATGTATAAGGAGAAAGTCAAGAGGTGGCACAATAGGGGTCTAGTGCTCAAGTCATTTGTGTCGGGGCAACAAGTTCTTTTATTTAACTCTCGTCTCCGTCTTTTTCCTGGAAAGTTGAAGTCAAGATGGTCAGGGCCGTTTATTGTCAAAACTGTGTTTCCACATGGAGCGGTGGAAATTTTTGAGAATGATCCGGGCTAAACATTCAAAGTAAATGGTCAACGGTTGAAGCATTATTACGGTGACACGGCAACCCGCGAGGAGCTTAGTGTCATTTTATTATCCATTTGATCTCAAGATTCTACGTCGAGCTAGTGACGTAAAAGAAGCTCTTCTTGGGAGGCACCCCAAGTATGTTGTACATTCGTAGGTAGAGGAAGCAAGAAGAAAGGAGAAAAACACAAAAAAATTAGAAAAAGGAAAAAATTCAGGACCAAGTACAGAAGTTGGGCGCGCCCGCGTTGGCCAAGCACGTGGTCGCGCCATTTTTCCAGTAACCAAGCACGCCCGCGCTGATCCAGCGCCCGGCCGCACCGGTTTTCCAGAGAGTGAGCGCGCCCGCACTATCCTAGCGCGCGGCCGCGCCGGGTCCCTGTCAAAAAAAAAGGCAGTTTTAAGAGAAAATCGGGATTTAAACCAAAAATCAACTCCAACCCGATTTTTACTCTTCCACATCCCATAATTCCCTCTCTTAATCAATTCCATTATTCCCACGATTCCCATAATCAGTTACCACTTCTATTCCTTATAGAATTCATACCCCTCCACCTATAAATACATACACTTGCATACAACTTCTCCACCAATTCACAAACTCTCAAACACAAATTCTCTAAACACTTAAGCTTTTATTCTCTCTCTTTCAATCCCGATGGCACCCAAGAGACAAAGAACATAAGTTGGAAGCAGCGCCACCGATTCTTCAACTGTGAATGGTGTGAGGCCAAGGTTTTCTACTCCCGAGGATGAGGAGGAGTACACGAGGCTTCTCTCAAAGCCCATTGCTAAGGAGCGAGGTTTTCTGCCCTCAGGGAATGATGGTAAGCTTTTGGAGATGATTCTTGAGATGGGCTGGGTTACTTTTTGTGAGGCTCCCGCTGCTGTGCCCATGAGTGTTGTGCGGGAGTTCTATGCCAACGCTAAGGCGGAGAAGAATGGTTTCACGATGGTGAGGGGGAGGACTGTTGAGTACAGTACTGAGGCTATCAGGACGGTGATTGAGCAGCCTGCGAGGAAGGTGGGCCAGGACACTTGGAACGATAAGACTCCTGAGGACTTTGATTTGGATCTCATCGTTGCTACTCTCTGTGTGCCAAGGACTCATTGGAAGTTCAAGAGGGGCAATCTTGATTACTCCACGTTTCTTGCATCGTGCATGAACAGGTGTGCACGGGCTTGGAACTCGTTTATTTGTGCTAACATCATGCCATCTTCTCATGTGCATGAGATTACTGTGGAGCGTGCTCGTCTGCTTTGGGGTATTCTGTTGGGGGATTACATTTATTTGGGGATGGTTATATACCAGGGGATTCTGAGGTTTTTGAGAGGAGGTACTACTGGGGCTATTTCGTATGCGTCCATTATGACGAAGTTGTGCATGGTAGTTGGTGTTCATTGGCCTGCACATGAGCAGCTTCAGATTCCCAATGCTCCTATTGACAGTTCTACACTGCACAACATGGTTGAGTGGTATGGAGGGAAGCCCGATCCTAAGGGGCTTGGTTACTCATATGCTCATTTTCCAGGAAGTGTGCCTATGGAAGCAACTACAGCAAAAGGTTCTCAGCATGCCCGTAGAGCATCTTGGAGAGCTCAGTATGGAGAGGAGGCTGGTTCATCGCAACAGCAACATGAAGAGGAAGAAGGGGCGGAGATGGGAGCTGGTTTGAGTTCGACGCAGTATAGGCGTCTTGCGAGGAGGATGGATGCAATGCACGACGTCCATAGTCATTTTGCACATGATCTCACCCAGGCACTTGGGACTGCATTTAGAGCCACCGGAGTTGACATTCAGTGGCCAGTATTTTGTGAGGACTCTGTGTATCCGCCTCCTGACACTCCACCCCTTGAGGGTGAGGATTCTGATTCACAGTAGGTATGCTTGATTCCTTACTATTACCTTAACTGAGGACAGTGAATATTTTAAGTTTGGGGGTAGTAGTTGAAGGAATATGTTTGTGTGAGTCTCATATAGTTGCATGTTCATGTTAGTTTAGTTCATATAGTTGCATATTTGCCATGTAGTTTTTTTTATTTTTATTTTGGTAGTTTTATGATATGTTGTTCATGTAATTTCATGCATTTACATTTTGACATGATCCCTTAGATAATTTTTCTGATTAATTGGTGATATTGATGCTAGTGTAATGATGTCGTATTTAGTGATGTTGAGTCTTATTGGATTGATTTGCATGCTAGACACACTTGTATTTCACTAAGTCTTATAGGTTGTTAGAGTGCTAGATCATGATCATGGTTTGTTGATTTATCGATGTTTAATCACTTCTTTATATTTAGAATTTAGGGTATTCTCTTAATAATAAAAGACATGGATATTTTAAAATTGGGGAAAAAATTTGGATTTTATTGTTATTTGTGTGGCTAGGTGTCAAACGGCTAGTAGCCGGCTCATATAAACGCAACGGAAACAATAATTAAAAACGTAAAAGATCAGAATTTTCGAAACCCACCGCAGGATCCATGCAAAAAAATAATATTTAATTCATAGATCAGATTGTTTACCGTAAGAAGCTTTATCAATTGGTTGACTAATGGAGATCCAAAGCTTGTTCAATCATCACGCATCCCGCTCTCGAGATCTACGCTCTATCGGTATCCACACGAATTCTTGAACTCAAGGAAAGGATGTGTACTAGCACAAACCCATTTCTTCTTGCTCTCTCCATCTTCTCTCTCGGTGGCTAGGGTTTTAGTAAAAGCCTTGTTTCGCCCAAAAAAATTTGCCGCACAAGAGATATTATATAGAGAGTAGAAAAATGAATTATAACTCTTAACTAATTAGGAGTTATTATTAATTCGAAATTCCTATTTGTATTATAATTAAGTCTCACTTAATTATTTAATAAATAAATTTTATAATTAATATTAGTAAATTTGAATATCATTATTTATCTAATTAATTAAGTCAAACATAATTAATATTATAAATAATTCAAATTACTTTAATTTAATTTAAATCCAATTTAAATTAAATAATCCTTCAAGCATTCTTTGTGTGTGACCCTATAGATTATTATTACATTGGCAACAAATTTTAAATCTAATTTAAAATCATAAACAATGAGCGGCATCTAGTAATACATCATTGCTACGCAAGAAATAATAATTGAATCGGTGATCGGTTAAACCTTTCGTGAATAATGTACAATGTAATATAATCTCTTTAATTACATATTATAGATTAAACTAGAGGCATGTAATGTGTCATCCTCATCAATGTTTAATCCAGGTTTCCTTGATCAATGAGTATACTATTATATCAAATCAACATTTGAGCGTGGCCACGCATTTCGTAATCTAGCTCACACAAGAGGCCAATAATATCACTCTTAAAATAGGAGGGTTAAATCCCATCTAGATCATTCATATTTCTCATATGATACATAATATACCCAATGTCCATTTTTATCATTACCCGGTCAAGGATAACTTTTAATGGAATCAATGTATATTAATTCTCGTATAGAAATATAATGACTTCAGGTAAATGGTTCGATAAATTATTAATTTTGGTGTCAGATGGGGTTAGCAATCAGATAAAGATTAATTTTTACCAATTCATTTCCTTTTCTTCTCCCCTACTGTAACATCTGGGAAATATTATGTAATTATTTTATCAATAAATAATTATTATGTGATTTTTATGTGAATTTTTGGTGAATTATTTGATGATTGATATTAATATTTGGGTGTGGATATTTGATAAAATTAGGATGTTTTAATTTATAATTATCCAGAATTAAATATAGATAATTTTGATATTTTTCTGGTAATTTTTGGATTATTATATGATTTTATAAGAATTTATAGAATTATTAATGATTATTTTTATGTAATTATAAAATTAGTTTTTTAGAATCAGAAATCGTCCCACTTCAACCGTTTTTGCGTTTTTACAACCCGAAACTCTTCCGAAAACTTCTTCATAACCTAATATGATAATTCCGAACATTTTCCATGTTTTGACTTTTTCAATCCGGATTACGGTTTGACCCGTGCGTGTCCCAGTGCAATATTTTCGATACACTAATCAATTTTATAACCCATAAAGCCCGTGTTCTCGAAAGATGGGATAATATTACATTATTATCGTATAAAGTGTTTTATAAGAATCCCGGTTATGGTAATTATCCAAAACTGATATCAAATCGGATCGTTATTGCAGTTACTTAGCGGCTAAGCAACTAATTTATTGATCCAAAACGATCCAGAACGAACCAATATTCCGTATATTTAAATAGCCTATTTCTTATTTCATTTATTTGGTTTATTCATTTGCAACGAATACGAATACAGTAAATACAGAGAAAAACCCTAGAAACCAATACGTTCCTGAGAATCAAACGCACGAATGAGGACGTTACCGAACTCCGATTCAAGCGTGTAATATATCAAAACGAAGCTCTCGAAATATAGAATCATAATCAATCATCAAATCAAACCCAGAAATCTCAGGTAATCCTCTGTCTAATTGTTTTAATTCGAATTTATTATGAAATTAAATATGAAAAATGTTTCTTGATGTTTTTGATATGGTTTGATGCCATAATCATGTAGAGAATAATTTTCAGATCATTTTGGTATATCATATGTTTGATTTTGAGCTTCACATCATATAGAAACGGGTGTTTGATTTTCGAAAATTAAAATTAGGGTTCTTGGGTTGAATGTTCTTACTTGAAAATTTGGGCAATTTTGATTCTGGGGTTATTGGATGAAATTGATGATTGGGATAACTGTATCTTATCATTTGCAATCGATTCCCATATTTATCTGAACCAAACGATTCCTTGAAGTTGATAAACGTGGGTTCAAAATTTGGTCAATTTTAAGTTGTATTTTCTGAATTATTGGCTAATCTGAGATAGATAGGAATTTGGGGGTTTGATTTTACGTAGTAAAAGCATCGTTTTGAGCTATAGAACGTTAAGTTTGGTGTAGGAACGAAGCAACCCGTATTTTCGCCGGATTGCTCACCGGCGAGGAGGCGGTGATCGTCGGAATCGACGATTGATGCTCGTCAGTGATAATTGTTGTTGGATTGCTTCGCTTCTGAGAGTGCTGAGTTGAAACCTACCCAAAACGAGATTGTTTCGAAGGAAATCGACGGTGACCGGCGTTTTTGCCGTCACCGGGAACTGGGCAGGGATCGCCGGGGTTCATCCCGACCCGATCGGGTTGGGTGACCAGTAACGACCCGCCTGGGTTGAAAAAAATTAACCCGGTTTTGATCCCCATTTTCCCTAATTGGATTTCTAAATAGCGTTTCTGGAATTTTTAATCTAATTTTATTTTATAAAAATCATAAAATCAGTTTTATTTATTTTATAAATTGATTAATTATGTATTTAATTAATTGATTTATATTATAAATAGTTCTGAAAATATGTTCTGAAAATTAGAATCATTTATTGCTTTAATTATTTTTAATTTATTCATTAATTATATATTACTTATTATTATTTAGAAATGATTAATTATTTTAATAATTAATCAGATTATTTTCAATAAATCATAATAAATTCATTTTAATTCCAAAAATAATGGAAAAATCATTTTTAATTCTGTTATTTCCTAAATAATGATTTAAAAATCATTTTTAGATTTTAAAAATATTATTAAGGTATTTTAAATTCAATTAATATCAATATTAATTGAATTATTCTTATTTAATTCATAATAAATAGACCGTTCGTCCGTTTAATACGAAACGAACGCCTCTAGACTCAGAAAAATGTCCTGCTTTCAATAAAAATACTTTTGAAACCTAAAATCTTTTGTATAAAAAGGTCGTTTGTTTGTGAATCATTCTAAGTCAATCATTGATCTTTAAATACTCTTTTGACCCGACTTCAATTCTGAACGTATCGAGACCTACCTTTTGACGATTCAACTTATGTGCTACATGAATTATGTGCCTACGTGTTATATGAATAATATGATTACTTGCCTTACGTATACGTGTTATGTGAATATGAGTTAACGTGTTCTTCAGACATTATCTAATTAAAATATGACCCTTTGTCTGTTATTAACGGGTGGGTAGACGATAAGAATACGTGTAAAATAGGTAGTTATATATTAAAAGATGGTTGAATTGTATCTTTTTTGATATACACACATAGTTCGAGGCATTCGAAGCCAGAAATAGATTGTACAAGTAAAGCCTGGTTACGTGCAGTAGTGAAATGAGTGGATTCAAATTAGGGATAAACCTGATATGGTGAAGGATAAGAAAGGTCAAGTAGCCTGTCAATAGAAATATAGATACATCAAGATTGAGTGATATGACCGATAGTTAAAGATCAGAAGATTATCAATTGAGGCAAGTATTCCTTACTTTTCTCATAAAATACTACAAATACTTCATTCCTATTCTATGTTCAGAATAGTTAACTGTTTTATATTTCGCTACAATTTACTCTTAATTATTCAACTTCCTTTCATTATTGTTCTTATGTTATCGATTGCTCTCTTGAGCAAATACCCATTCTTTCGGGTTATTTGCGAACCCTGATTTGGGATGTTTTGAGATCAAAATGATTTGACATCAAAATACTCTACGGGTTGGACGGTTATTATGAGAACTAGTGATGAGCTGGATCCTATGGGTCGGGGATGGACCGGACCCTTGGGCCATAGTGCCTGGGTACCTATATGTTGATGGGTCTATGTAGTTGGGTATAGATACGCACTATATCATGACTGATCAACAGGGTATAATGTATATGTTGGTTCTAGTTTCCAGTCTAATTTATTATCGATCGCCATTAATAGCATTCTCTCTCGAAAAGTTTTATGATTCCAAAACCCGGATAAAACCCTGATTCTGGAGAAGAATCTGGGAATCGCTTGTCACTATTGGATTTATAATTAAAGGCTGGTGACAGCCAATGTTTATTTGCTCAACTTTCTCAAATAAATGGAATTATTTAAAATTGTTTAACGATTTTGTCCGGAAAAATTTTCCTTCGATATTAATACTTGAAATTCAACTATATACTTGCTGGGCATTTTTGGCTCACTCTCGCTTTGTAAACTCTTATTTCTTTCAGAAGCAGAGAAAGATAAAAGTTAAAAGTTTTCATTAGACAACAAAAGTTAGAGAGATCTCCACTGCGAAAGGACCAAGATGTGAGAAAAATAAAACACAATCATTAGCATAAAGGTATTTAAACTTTTATTGTAGTGGTTGTGAGTTGTAAATTCTTGTTTTATACCATAACCTGTAAACGATCCGGATTCAAGGGGTTAATGTAATATTCTTTTATTTTATGTAAAGATTGTTTAGTGACACCCAATCCTGACCCCGGATTCGGGTTGTTACAAGTTGGCATCAGAGCTGCAAGTTATTGGTCACTGAAATAAGAATAGGTGAGAGTAAGATAGAAACGATAGGTCGTATAAGATAGGAAAAATTTATGCAGGCTCATGTTAAGTTAAGTTGAGCGCGAATTAGGGATAGTAGATCTGATATGAAACTGGTAAGGTTAGATATTGTCGAGAAAAGTGCAAGGCGAATATTGCAACGTTATAGGTATATTGAGTTCTCAGATCCTACAGTAATGAGGAATCGACAGATTGACGAAGGTTGGGTATGTTACCCTACTTTTCATGTGGTTTTAAAGAAAATGCGATTAATTCTTGGGAAAACTTTGTGTAAGGGAAGCTAGGTGCGTATTAGTATGATTTAACTTAGAATTAGGTAATAGGACGAGCTCCACGTCGGAGGTCACGAGTTGATGGACGCTGATGAAGGGCCAAAGTTGTAAACTACAAAGGCACCACCGTTGTGAGAAGATTCTTATCACATAACGGGCGTTACGCGAGGAATGATATCTACCTTACTAGATATAGGTAGGACTAGCAAGAAGGTGCGACCCTATCTACAGACAGAACGTTGACTTGCATGCGTGGTTGTAAGTATAACGTCAAGAACGACGACGAGAATATCAAAGATGGTGGCAGACGTCAGCATTGAGTTAGAGTTATGAACAAAATGGTATACAATGGTACCTTAAAGTTTCGTCGACTAATAAATACGAACAGAATTCAAGGAGAAGTAGAAAATATACCGAAGTGGAAAGACCCGTACATGGGCATTCCTTTAATTAGATATCTCATTAGTGAATCATAAAAATAGCAAGTAACTTATATAGTAATGACGACCAAATATTTGATTTCCAAAATTTTAAAATGAGATCTCGGAAAAAAAAAATTTAATAAACTTTCAGAAGATCTTTGCATAAAATGAGTTTCAAAATTTGGTTGTCGAATTACTACTTAAGTTCTTGTTATTATAAACAGAAAATGACCTAAAAAGAAGAATGGGTTTAGACTCAGTATTGTTAATTTGGAGGCCCAAGTAGACCCACTAATAAGAAGAAAGTTTAAAGTTTTCTGTGAAAGAACGTAAATTTTGTTTAATAATATCAATAATTGAATCAACGTGTTAAAACATTATTTACCTAATTCGTGAAATTATTAAAATTTAACGAGATTCGTAATTCGAACGGACATCGGATGATTGAAGGAAATGAAAGAATCTTCCAGATGATTGGAGAAAAATAGTATTCCTATCGACGAAGTTGAGACGTTACGGGATCGATTGTTATTCTACATGGCATAGATGAAATCGGAAATAATAACTATAAATTTAGTAAGGACGTGCTTATGGTCAAATCATTAAAATAAGTGATATGAAGGCATTTCCAAACAACATTCCGAAGAAATGATGTGACTTGAACTGTGAACCTGTATTTGAATGATCCTGAAGGCATACGTAAGTGAAGCGTGGAAAGTGATCAACACTGACATTCTTTCTTCTAATACGATAGCATATGTTCTTCTTATTTCTTGAGTA
The DNA here is from genome assembly GCF_009905375.1 of Apium graveolens. Taxonomy (NCBI): domain Eukaryota; kingdom Viridiplantae; phylum Streptophyta; class Magnoliopsida; order Apiales; family Apiaceae; genus Apium; species Apium graveolens. The sequence goes on from NC_133647.1 coordinate 66,580,606, forward strand.
TGTATGAGCTTCTTCTATGGATAAATCATATGAGGCGAAAATGAAAGAAAATTTATTATATTCCTTCTGAATTACTTCTCTTCTCAAATTATTGAGTCCTGATTGAGACAAACAGTATTGTGGTGTGACGCTTTGTCGAAATGACGAAGAGCCGGGTGGGAAGCCACCTAATCATGTGCTCTATGCCATATAATATGAAAGACTGGCCATCTTACGTACAAATATGGTTGTCTCATTCACATCTAAATCTTCACTCATTCTTCTTCCTTCAATTTATTGATTTACAGATTCTTCCAACTATTTGTTACATTATTATTCCTTATCCGGTTCTTTTCAATCAAAATCATATTCACAAACTCTCCTCTTGCGTAGAGTCTGTTCTTTGACGATTACAAAAAAAATGGAATAGTCTCGTATGACAGGTAGAATTACATGTCGAAGGAGGATATGATTGCAAGCCGATAAATGGTGGACATTTGTGAGCAAGGAAGAATGGATACACTGACAACGCGGTCGTGGTAAAGATATCAAATCAGACAGTTGTTCGTGTTATCAGAATCTCATCAGTACGGTAGATAGTGATAACATGATGTACTTCAAATCAGGAGATTTTGACGAGAAATTAATCGTTAGTGAACCGTAATGAATAAATTAGTTATGAAATAAGGAAGTAAAGCTGTATGCATCAGATAAAGTGAACGAGTGTCGGGACGACAACCGAAGATCAAGGAAATTCTGAATAATGCCTCAGATAAGCGATTAATACGTGAAGCAGTCCTTCATCGCGGGGAGATATTTATCGTGAAGATTCAAGATAGAAGAAATCTTAATTGCAACCAAATTTCGAACGTGTTTGTGAAGTTCTCTAATTTGGGTAAATAAGTTATTGTGAATTTGATACCCATAACCGGACCAATGACGAGAGTTCGATACGAGAACATAAGTGGAGATAAAGCAATGGTGACTCGATTATGAAACCTTTTAAGAAATAATGATCTGGCCATTGAGTTTCTACCATACTTTGATAATAATAATGAAAATCATGTGTAGTTACTAAAAGATAAACAGATTAGTTAATGAAATTAAGTGTGTATCGTCAACAATAGAGGATTAGTGTGATTCGTTGAAAGATGCTGCATAATTTTTTAAAAAGTTACTATACACAATTAGTAATAGCAAGAACTAAAAGAATCGCGAAATAAAGTTTTGAGAAACAACAGGATAAATTTTAAGTTCACTAATAACATCTTGTAATATTCTGAAAGAACTGGGAAAGGTGTGGTTATATTAATCATTGTTAGTTTAAGACCCTATTCCAATTAGAAGATATATGTTATGTCAGTAATACATATGAGTATCAGCATGATGTATTCTGAATTATGTTGGATTGATGAATTTGATTGATGGAAGTGGATGGATTTGACTGTGAATGTTTTGGTGGATTGATATCGTCGACTTGAGTCCGACTGGTAGTCGATGGTATAGGGGAAGTGCTGCCCAAATTTTCAGAAATTACCCTACTTTTAAGGATAAAGAAGTATATTTTCATTCTCATCAATACTCCAAATGATTGTGATCTCAGTTCTTGAGAAAGAATGTTATGATCAAACTGACTTTATATAATTGGTCTTTGACTCCAGTTAGCTAGTTTTCACTTGGCTTAATTGATCAATTAAAAGAGTTAATTGATTAACTTTACCAACTAATGGTTAGTTAAATGGAGGTCGATTCCAAGTAGATTAAGTCAAAATATGACATGATTTTCAGTTCCGAAATTAAAGCAATTAGGAATTTGGAGGAAGTTATGGCCTTAGCAGAAATCAAAAAAAAAATTGGTAGAATTGGCATGATATTACTGCAAACATGTGCGAGGTTTTATCTAAATGAATAGGCCATTGCGATAAACAAAAAGGGCATTTTCAAGAACTGAAAGTGTAAAACAAAATGAAGAAAAATTTATCATCTGTAATAACGTTCCAGGAAGGACTTGGAAGTATACCCATATCAAATGGCGATTGAATGAAAGTCGCTGAAAATAGCGGAAAGCTCGCAAATTCAAGTATCTGATGTAAGATGAAGACTAACGGAGTCCGCATGTAAACTCGGGAAAAAGAAATTGAAAGTTAGAAAGCGGATCAATTGAGACAAATATTCTCGTACCTCCTTGTGATATATTGCAAGTATTTCTTCCCTATTCTAAAATCAAAATACTTAAATATCTTACATTCACTGCAATAACTCTTAATTATACTAGTACCTTTTTGTTTTGGTTCCTTATTATAAATTGTGATCTCTTGAGAAAATACATATTATTCTGGGTTGTTTGCGAACCCTGAATAATGATATTTTAAACCAAAAATGGTTTTCATCAAAATACTCTACGGACTAGATGGTTACGATGAGGGCCAAGAATGAGCTGGACCCTAAGGGCCAGAGATAGCTGAACTCTTTATTTATGGAGGCCAGAAATGGGCCTGGGTACCTTATTATGATGTGGGTTTATATGAATGGGCATAGGTCCGTACTATACCTGACTGATCAGCATGTTATAGTACTGTATTGATTTTAGTGTCTAGTCTAATTTATTGTTGATCGCCATTAACGGCATTCCTTCTTGGAAAGTTTATGATTACAAAACCGAACAAAGAATTGATTCAGGAGATGAATCAGGGAACTGTTCATTGATTTTCTTATTCTATGATTGAAGGCTAATAAGTGCCGATATTTTATTCGCTCAACTATTTTAATAAATACAGATGTTTTTAAAATTATTTAAAGATTGTTTCCGGGAGTTTCTTTTAATAATGATACCTGGAAACCTATTATGATACTTGTGGGGCATTTTTCGCTCACTCTTGCTTTATCAACTCTTATTTCTTTCACTTTCATATGAGGATAAAAGTAAATAGCTCTTAATAAATAGAAAAATTGGAGAGATCCCAGTTACATGAAGTTGGAGATGTCAAAGTGAATAAGACGAGGAAGTTAGTAAAGAGGTAATAAAATTTGAGTCAGTTGTTATAAATTTTAGAAGGTTAGATTCTTGTTTCATACCGTAACCTGTAAAAGATCCGAAATTGAAGGGTTATATGTATATTTATTTTAATATACAGGTTTATATTGTGTAAAGTTGGTTGGTGACACCTAATCCTGACCCCGAATTTGGGGATGTTACATCACCAGTGGTTGTGCGCTCATCAGATGAGAACACAACTGGACTTGGAATAAAATCAGCTTTTAAATTCTTGAATTTTGATGATAAATGGGCATTGTCTTCATCATTTGATCCTAAATCATCCAGTACAAGCTTTCTTCTTTCAGATTCTGAAGGATTAGAAGAATGAGAAGCTTGTATAGAATCCATTTCATGTGTTACATCAGCATTTGCAGCACTTGCAGCACTTGCAGCGGTTGCTCTCTGACCATATGACCTAGCAGACTGGCCAATAATGTCCTATGGATTTTCAATAGAAACAATAACTCTGGCATCCAACTCTACTTGTTTCTTTCTTTTTACAATAGGTGTCATTTGGGAAGCACCTGAGGTGGATTGTGTATGTGGAAGTGTCTGGCTTACAGTACTGGGGTGAGCTACAGGTGTGTTCCTAATTGTTATTTCCTGTATCTTTGCACTCTCTTGGTTTTGCAGACCATAAGTCTCAAGAAGCCTAGCAATTAGCAAGTTCCTAGAAATTAGTGGCAACCTCAAAGATGCAAGGATAACCTTTTTTGTATTATTAGAAATTAGATTAGAGAAAGCTCTCTTGGTGAGCTTATAAACTGATACAATTTGATTAGCAGGGATTGGGGTATCAGGGAAACAAACATTAAAAATTAACTGACAAAATCTAGCATAATATACTATATTCCTATCAGCTTTTGATCCATCCCCTAAAACAACTCTTCCAAAATCATAATTTGCATCATGAATTAGAGAGTAACCAATTTACTATGTCATGATTGGAAGGGCATCAAAGTTTGTTCATTTGTTGTTAAAATCCCTTGTGATGCAATTCAAGAAGAAGTTCCATTCCTTCCAAAGCCCATTCCTTTTCAGTTGGCCCGGATTCTTCATATTTTTTTCATAGCCAATTTTATTGAAGAATGTTCTCATTTCAGCATCTCCCACAAATGTAGAATAAGAGTCATGAGAAGGAAGTTGAAGAGCAACTCTCATAGTTTGAGGAGTGACAACCCTGGATTTGTTGTCAAATTCAAACACAATGTTTGGAGTCCCAAAACTCAACCATCATCATACACACCGGTTCTCCATAAAGCGAGAACCTGGTCTCCATAAACAGTAGTTGGAGCTGTGAGAGCATACCCAACCTCACTTGACCTTAAGAAATCTTGAAAAACGTGGAAATCAAAATTTATTCAATTATTGTCTAAAATTACAGCATAATTATTTTTGAAAAATTTGGCACCACCATGAGTGAAGGGTTTAGAAACAACATGCGAAGTCACGATTTTTCTGTAAGTAAGAAGCTTAAAGACTGATTAGGGTTTCAGAGTTTGGGCTTGAGAGAAGAAAAGAGAGTAAGAAGATAAACATAAATTGATATAGTGATAATTAGAATTCAAAAATTGATTTTGTTTAACACTCTACTCCAATACTCAGAAATAATTCACCTTAGTGGGACACGTGGCATAAGTTTATTGACTGAAATGTAATCATGAAAGCATGTAATTATGGCAGTTAATACGTGCACAGTTACCCAAAGTAATGTTTGGTAGATTACTGAATTGTTTTTCCTATCCTCATACCATTATTTAACATCTGTAAGCACTTAAATTTACCCACTAAACTACTACTTCAATACTATAATTAAAATACTGGCCAAAAATATATTTTGAATAAATTCAAGATATTATCAAAATATAATAGTCAATCAGGGTTTCACCATTATCAGTATTAAATTAACTTATGTCATGACTTATTAGTCAACACAAGTTTGACCAATATTAGAGTTTATTCTGAAAATTAGAGTTTATCATGTAGCAACTGGCGGGGATTAAATATCAGAATTTAAACTCAGATCAATTTATATATAAAAATTAACATGACTCCATGGCATCAGAGTTTAACACTATTATCGGATTTTAACAAATACTGATATATAAGATAAAGATACCACACTCTAATTATCAATTATAGATCACAACATTTCATCAGAGTTTGTGAATTGTCCTGAGATAATTCCCAATTCATTCACCAATCTGGTAAAGGTGGCTTCACAGAGTGGTTTGGTGAAGATGCCTGCTAATTGCTGATCTGTTCAAATAAATTGCAATTATATGTTACCTTTCATTACATGTTCCCTTTTGAATTGGTAACTTATATTGATGTGCTTAATCATTGAATGTTGTACTGGATTTCTTGTCATTACAATAGCACTTTGATTATCACAATATATAGGAATTTTAGAATACTCTAACCCATAATCTAGTAACTGATTCTTCATCCAAAGTATTTGAGCACAACAGCTTCCTGCAGCAATGTATTCAGCTTCAACAGTTGATGTGGAAATTGACTTTTATTTCTTTCTAAACCAAAAAACCAATCTACCACCAAGAAATTGGCAGCTTCCTGAGGTGCTTTTCCTTTCTATTTTGCATCCTGCAAAATCAGCAATTGAATATCCAATACGCTTAAAATTTGAATCTCTAGGATACCACAATCCAAGATGCATGGTGCCTTTGAGATATCTAAAAATTCTTTTCACAACTAATAGATGTGGTTCCCTTGGATCAGCTTGGAACCTTGCACACAGACATGTAGCATGCATGATATCAGGCCAACTAGAAGTCAAATATAGAAGTGAGGCAATCATACCTCTGTAGTTAGTTATATCTACTGATGAACCAGTATTTAAATATAACTTGGTTGCAGTGGCCATGAGAGTTGTTGTAGTTGAACAGTCTTGCATTCCAAATCTTTTGAGCAAATTCCCGGTATATTTTGCTTGATTTATGAAGATTCCTTCATCTATCTGCTTCACTTATAAACCCAGAAAATAACTCAATTCTCCCATCATACTCATTTGATATCTAAACTGCATTAGTTATGCAAACCTCTCACAGAGTTTATAATTAGTAGAACCAAAAATGATATCATCAACATATATATGTTCTAACAATAAGTCCTTACCATGGTACTTATAAAATAGAGGTTTATCAATTGTACCTCTTTTGAAACCACTTTCCAACAAAAATTGAGCAAGTTTTTCATACCAGGCTCTTGGAGCTTGCTTTAGTCCATAGAGTGCTTTATCCAACTTGTAGACATAATTTGGATATTTTGGATCAATGAACCCTATGGAATGTTCAACAGAAACTACCTCTTCAAGTTCACCATTCAGAACTGTACTCTTCACATCCATTTGGAACACTTTGAACTTCATGTGAGCAGCATATGCTAGAAAAATTATGATTGCCTCAACTCTTGCAACAGAAGCAAAAATGTCATCATAATTAATGCCTTATTGCTATGAATAGCCTTTTGCAACCAGCCTTGCTTTATTCCTTGTAATATTGCCCTCATTGTCAGTCTTGTTTCTAAACACCCACTTTGTACCAATTACTGATCTATTATTTGGCCTTGGTACCAATGTCCAGACTTTGTCCCTTTCAAATTCATTCAGTTAATCTTGCATTTTCGTGATCCAATTAGCATCTTGCAGAGCTTTTTCCACTTTCTTGGGCTCAGTTTGAGATAGAAAATAATGGTAGAGGCATTCATTTTGAGTGGTTTTTCTGGTCTTTATACCACTTTTAATAATTAAGTCAGGTGTATGTGACTTTGTCCATTTTCTTATAGAAGGAAGTTGACTTCTTGAAGTAGAACCTCCCCATTGGTCCATGAAGTCTCAAGTTTCATTTTTCCATGTACCACTATTATTTCCTGAAGCTTCCCATGAATCAGTATTTTCAGTACTATTAGTATTTGCCTTATCAGTATTTGAGGAATCAGAATCTGATGGAGTATCTACTAAAGTTCCTTGATTTGAATCACTTGACCCTTGATGTGAACTATGTTGCTCCTCCTCAACATGTGCTTCAGTATTTGCAGAGTTGCCACTGAAATATGACTCATCGGAGTTTAGAGTGATGTCGGGATTTGCTGTATCAGGATTTGTCAGATTATGAGGATCTGACTGAACATCAGGATTTAGCTGTTCAGCATATGGTACTTTATTTTCAAATCTCAACTCTTCATGGTCATCTACATCTTCTAGACTGGTAATATTCTTTTCATTAAAAGACACATGAACAGATTCCATGACCATCTTTGTTCTCAGATTATAAACTCTGAAAGCGTTTGTTAACATATGATATCCAACAAAAACGCCTTCATCAGCTTTTAGATCAAATTTAGTAAGTTGTTCAGGATGAGTTTTGAGAACAAAAAATTTACAACCAAATATGTGAAAATATTTCAAATTTGGCTCCTTTCCTTTTACCATTTCAAATGGTGTTTTGCCATGCTTGTAGATCAATGTTGCATTTTGTGTGAAGCAAGCATTTTGCACAGTCTCAACCTAAAAATAGGTTGGCAGCTTTGCTTCTTCAAGCATGGTTCTTGCAGCTTCTATGAGAGTTATATTCTTCCTTTCAACAACTCCATTTTGTTGTGGAGTTCCAGGGACAGAGAATTTTTGTTTGATCCCCTTGTACTTGCAGAACTCTTCCATAGTTCTGTTCTTGAATTCAGTTCCATTATCACTTCTAATGATTTTGACTTTGTGAGTTGATCATTTTTCCATTTCTCTTACATGATCAAGAAGAATGGATGGTGTCTCATCCTTGGTGTGCAGAAAATACACAATATGTATCTTGTATACTCATCAACAATAACAAGTGCATACCTCTTCTTTGTAATAGACATTATATTGACGGGAACAAAAAGATCAATATGAAGCAAGTGATATGGTTCAAGAATTGAGGATTCAGTTTTACTCTTGAAAGATGATTTCTTTAACTTGGATTTCAGGCATGAGTCACATAAGCCATCAGGAGTAAATCCTACATTGGGCAATCCTCTCACAAGATCTTTCTTCACAAGTTTATTGATGTTGTTGAAATTGAGATGAGAAAGTCTTTTTTTCGAGTTCCAACTGTCTTCTACAGATGCTTTACTAAGTAGACCTATTTCAGAATTATCAGTATTTGTGGAAACTCTGGCTTCATATAAGTTACCATATCTGTAACCAGTCATTGCAATCTTGCCATCTGATTTACTGAAAAATTCACAATATTTCTCATAAAAAGTCACATGATAACCTCTGTCACAGATTTGACTCACACTGATCAGATTATGCTTGAGTTCTGCAACCAGAGCTACATTTTTAATGATGTCATTTCCAAACTTAATCTTTCCATATCCCAAAGTCTTTCCTATGTTATCATCTCCATAAGGAACATTTGGGCCAGCCTCCTCCTTAAACTCTGATAGTAGGGATTTATTTTCAGTAATATGTCCTGAGCATCCACTGTAAAAGACTAAAGAATTTTTCATGTTACCCTTGTAATCAGGTTTAACAATTAATTAGTGTTTTTAAGGACCCAAAATTGATTGGATCCTTTGGCCTTTTTAAGTTTGTTAACATTTCCACTAAAAGACTTTGAATCAGAGTTTATGCTAACATTCTTAATATCAAAGTCTACACATGCAGAAGTAATTTTTTATTTATTTAAAGAGGGTTTTAGCTCATAGTAATCATAATACAAATTGTGATACTCTTTACAGGTGTAAATTGAATGCCATACACTACCACAATGAAAATATGGATTCTTTGGTTTATGTCTAACTACTCTATTCCAAAACTCTGATTTAGAAAGAACAATATTTATTCCTTTATTCTTCCTGCAACAACATCAAGATGATTAGCACGACCAAAGTTAAAACAGGCCTTTCTAGGTGCATTAGGAATTGGTTTATACTTGTTCTCCTTATTGACACCTTATTTTCCATTTCTATTCTTTCTAGGCTGTCTTTCCTTGTTTTTCATTTTAACATCCTTCAGCTTTTTTCTTAAGTTGTTTCTGAGACATTAAACCAACATTTATTGACTTTATATGAACCGGTTCAAACTTATCAGTTTTTCAATTTGACTTAGATGTTGATGTTGACCCTTTTTCATTAACTGACCCTTTTTCATTAACTGACTTAACAGCATCAGAATTTAAGTTAAACTTAATAGATCTTAACTGGGACTGGTTCAGTTTTACCTTATCATCAGTATTTACTGGTTTAAATTTCTCAGATTCCTTTTTATTACACTTATCAGAATTAGTTTTATCAGCATGCCCCAATCCTGATCCCCAACTGCCATTTTCTATTAAACCCCGAGTTATTTTTCCTGAACTAGTCCAAAGCTTAATTGCTTCCCTTTTTTAGCTAGTTCCCTTTCTAGATAAGCATGTTTTTCTAACAGTCTTTCTTTAACATACAAAGTACCATCTCTTTCCTTTTGAGTTTCTAGCATGAAAATCAACTCAGCTTCTAGGTGATCATTTCGTTTCTTAAGATCGAAGTTTTCAGTTTTAATCCTAGAATTTTCAAGAGTTTGATCCCTATAACTAAAATGCATAGATTTAAGAAACAGCCTTAGTTCACAAATATCATTAGTATCAAAAGCAAGTGTGGTTTAAGGTACCTTTAATTCAGCAGTATTGCCTCAATATCAGCATTTACCATAAGAGCATAGTTAACACCATCATCTGATTATGATGTATCATCCCAATTCTTCTTCTTGGTGATCAAGGGTTGTTTCTTCTTAGCAATTGGTTTCCTGCAGTCAGTTGTAAAGTGTCCTACTTTATCACAGTTGTAGCACTTTTCCTTTGACTAGACATATTTCCTAGACTTTGACTCCTTATCATCAGAGTTTCTTCTGTAATTACTCTTATCAGTTTTTGAGGAACTGGGGCCTTTCCTGGAAAACCTTTTTCCTTTCTTGAAGTCCTTGTAGACCATCTTTTTGAAGCTTTTAACTAAAAGAGCAGCCATTTGCTCAATATCTTCATTGTTATCACGATCATCTTCAGTGTCTGATTCACTTTCTGAGTTTGAGTCATCATCAGAGTTTGATGACTCAGTATCAGACTTTGCAATCATGAATTTGCCTTTGGAGTGGCTTTTTCTCCTAGCTTACTCCATTGGTTTCTCTTCAACCTTCATTATAACCTGTCTTTCTTTTGGTCCTTTCCTCTTGCTTTTTTGCTCCATCTCTAGTTCATGAGTCTTCAGCATCCCATAGATCTCTTCTAGAGATTTATCATCAAGATCATAATTGTCCCTTATTGATGTGACTTTCAAGTCCCACTTTTCTGGAATACAAGAAGAAAAATCAAGTTAGAATTCTCTAGATAATATTCTTTATCAACTAGTGACAAGTCATTCATCAGCTTATGAAACCTATCATAGATTTATGTCAAGGACTCATCATACTTTGAATCAAAGTGCTCATACTCTTGAGTTAGTATGGTTCTTCTGTTCTTCTTGATAGTAGAGGTATCTTGACACTTGACCTCCAGGATATCCCAAATTTCTTTGGCAGTTTTGCATCCGATAACTCTATTGGATATGACACTATCAAGACTGCTATGCAAAATATGTCTTACTTTTGCATCTTTCATAGTAGATAAAAAATTATCAGGAGAATAGTCCTTCTTATCTTTATTAACCATCTTTTCTTCTTGGCCTGCAACAATAACAACTAGTTTGATTGGCCTATGAGGACCATCATAAATCCTGTTCAGATATTCGGGATCTATTACTTCCAAACACATGGCCATCTTCACTTTCCAGATTGGATATTCATGTATTTTCAGAGTTGGAACCTTGATAGCCTCATTTCTACTCATGTTGTGGCTGATTGGATTTCTGGCTGGTGGTGGAGGTGGGGGAACCTGTTGTCCTTCTTTGTCTGTCATCAGTGATTGTTCTTTGGATCTTAAATTGTTTGTATATCAACAACAAGCTCTGATACCAATTGTTAGGCCTTTAATAAAATATAGAGTGGGTGAATACAGTTAAACAATCAAATCGAAATAACAGACACATTTGAATCAACAGTTTTTATTATTGTTGTATAAAAAAAGTTTACAATACTCTCTCAAAGGATGAACATTATCCTTGAGAGCTGTTAGGTTATATGAATGATATAACAATTCATGACACATATAATGTAAACCTAATTTGTGCTTATATACTGCACAACTTCACAATCAATATGGAATCATATTCGATTACAATAAGAAATCCTAAAACATATCCATGTATTGATTGCTACAATAAGTAAAGTCCTACACCGACATGTATTCTCCAAATCTTCCCTTCTTCGATATCTCTTGACTTTCAGCTGAAGTGACCAAATGTTGATGTCAAATGCTGTTAGCAAATGCTGATGACAAATGTTGATGACGTCACCTCTACTAAACTCTGATATTAAATACTGATAAATAAACTCTGATAGTTTATATGCTTATATCATCAATTTCTTCTAATAGCAAATTAAATAAATATATAATTGATTATGAGTCCAAAGTCAATTAGATGAATAAATTGTAGTTTAATTACAAATTCGCTTAAAAAAAGTCTAAATTACATTAAATCATCATTATCTCTTAACTCATCTTCATTATCATCTTTGTCTTCATCTTCATTTTCATCTTCATTAACTCTTTCACATTCTTCTTCATTGTCGATTTCTACCGAATTGTCATTCTCAAACATCCTCAAATCAATGAAAAAATTATGGGATCGTGAACAACAATTATATTGTCGTGTGATGATAAAGCATTTGATACTTCATTTTGTAGAGCATCATGATTAAGTTCGGTCTTATCTTGGTTTGACACACTTTCATCAATTTTTCACCTCTTAGTTGTTAAAACGGTGTACCATGTTGATTTTGCGTTTGAAATATTTGGTGCATAGTACACTTGATGAGCTTGGCTAGCCAACACAAATACGTCTTTGCCATTTAGTTTTGATTTCACATCCACAGTAGTCATACGGTGCCTATCAACTTTCACATGTGTCATGTAATCAAACCAATGACATTTGAATACGATCACTTAATGTTTATTGTGATAGAAAAGTTTTAAAATTTCTTCTACTCATCCGTAATAGTTACCATAGCTTTCTTCATAAGAAATCCCTACAATTTAAAATAAATTAATTAAAAATGCAAATAGTAAAAAAACATAAATTATTTATTAAAAAATCATGAAAATTTCTTACCTATAACAACCACACTGGAATTTGATGAAGTGAGCTCATTACCATTTAAACAAAAAATTTTGTAGCCATTACACTTGCATCCTTTATTAAGACTCCACTTTATAAGTTGGACCTCTTATTAAGTCCATAAATTTCTTATTGAGCTTTTCATCATTTTGTACCTAAAAAAATTATGTGATAAACATGTTTTATCCAAGTTTGTGTATATGTGTGTATAAAACAATGGTGAAACACATACCCTTCTTTCGAACCAATCTCTAAATTGTTCTTTTTGAATTTGTTCCTTCTCTGCATCATTAAAATGTGGGTATTGTTGGTGTACCAATTTTTGGAATCCACTATATAATCAAGTTAAACCAAAAATAAGTTATAATTTGAAATAAATTAATAGTTAGAAAAATTAACTTAAATAGATATTACTACAAGTACTTTCCACCCTCCGACGAATTAATAAGAACATAGTATGTCACGAGTTTATGTCCATCAACACTCAATATTCTATCTCTTGTTCGTAGACTAGTATGTGTCGGATATGTGTAAACGTCTAACAAATCGACATCATAAAACATTCGAGGTGACTCGTTTTGACGTAATGGATTATGCATCAACTGGATTTTGAAATCAAAATACAACTCGCAAAAGTGTACACATTCCTCCTCAATGTAGCATTGTGCCATTGAACCCTCCACTAGAGCTTTATTTCCAACTTTCAATTTCAAGTTGTGCAAGTATCTTTCAATAAAATACATCAAACGCCCATTGGTTGGGCCACCTCACTTACAATCGGTTGCTAAATGTGGTGAAAAATGCTCCATAGGATCAAAAAGACCGGGAGTGAAGATAGTTTTAAACTTGGACATTATTCTCACTATGTCTTTCTCCATTTTTTCTAAATCTGTGTACTTGAGATTAGACTAGCATAAATCTTGAAAGCAGTTGCATAACACAATGATAGGATCAGCCACATGCCTCGGAAGTAGGTCATGACAAACAATTGGCAATAATTTTTGCATGAAGACATGCCCATCATGTGATATCATCCCACAAATGCAATTTTTCCACCAATTCACACACCTAGATATATTTGAAGCATACCCATCTGGAGTTTAAATGAGACTATGCACTTAAACAACTTATAAACTTGTTCCTTGGAAAGTGTGAATGATGCATGTGGTTATGTGCCATTATTTTGAATCCACAACTAACGGTGTATACCTCATTCTTTACAATCCTTTCTCAATTTTATGTTATCTTTGGGCTTATTCCCATCCCCAAGAATTGTGAAGAAAATATTGTCAAATACATTCTTTTCAGTGTGCATAATGTCAATGTTGTGGTGACGACTAAGTGTCTCCCAATATCAAAGCTCAAAAAATGGAGAAAAATGAGGCCAATTATGTCTGATGCCATCATCTCTCGGTTTTCTCTTATGTGACTTTACCGAAGGGGGGAATCGTATATGCTCACACATTATCTTTGCCCGGAACCCTGAATGTCGAGCATAAACTTATCATGTATCTACACTTCCAAATCTAGTACTCTTTTTCAAGGGATCATCTACCTCCAGAAAATATCGAGCAGTGCCATAGAAAGTTATCTTACCACCATGTTTGAGTTGTTTACATTTTACTTCTCCCATGCAAATTGGACATGATAACTTACCTTTGGTAGGCCACCCGCTAAGAAAGGCATATCCTGGGAAATCACTAAGTGTCCACAAAAGTGCCGCCTTCATGTTAAAATTTGTGCGTGAGTATCTGTCATGTGTTTCCACCCCGGTATGCCACAATAATTTCAATTCATCAATAGACGGCCTTAGATAAACATGTAAGTCTTTTGTCGGATCCATCGGTCTGGGAATCAGAAGAGGCATGAACATATATGGAGCCTTTATACACACAGAGTGAGGAAGGTTGTGCATAAAAACCACCACATGCCATATGGTATGATCATTTGCGTGTTTATCGTGAAAAGGATCAAATACATTAGTAGAGAGCCCGAGCCTTACATTTCTAATCTATTTTAAAAATCTTTGAAATCTCTGATCAAATTGCTTCCATTCATCTTCATCTACTGTGTGACTTAATTCACCTTCAACTACAACTACAGTTTTATTATGGTGCCATCTTATTGCTTTTGTATTCTTCTCAGACATGAATAAACGCTGCAATCTCTTGGGTATAAGAAAGTAACTCAATATCTTTCGTGGGATCTTCTTCTAGGATCTTTTTACACTTTGTAGCGATCTTCATTGCAAATATTACACTTTCTCTTGTTTCTATTTTCCTTGTAAAATAACATGCAATTATTCTCGCAAGAATCAATCTTTTCATAATCCATATTCAATCATTTAATCATCTTTTGCACATTGTGGTAGTTCTTTGGCAATTTATGATCATCAGTCAATATTAATCCATTGAGGTGAAGTAAGTCATCAAAGCCATTATTACTACAATTATGCTTGTTTTTCCAATGAAGCATCTTCATTACAAACTCAAGTGTTGTAAAATTGGCATTGTTGGGATAAATTAGTTCGGAAGCAGCATTTGCCATCTTGCAAAAAAATTGTGCTGCTTCAATTAGTTCTTCCTCAAATTCCTCTTAATCCACAAAATCATCATCATGCATATCATCATCTCTATGGCCGATATTAGCAGAACTCATTTTGGCCTCGTGCCTTCATACATCTTGTTCCCCATGATAGTCCCACCTAGTATACTGTTGCAAGATACCAAACCAATATAAATAAAGTTTCATTCTACTAGGAATCAAATAGTATTTATTCCTACGATCTTTGCACGGACATCTTATAACACCAGTATCATCTTCTTTAATCTATTCTATAGAAAATTTAATGAAACTATCAACATCATCTTTGTAATCTTCCGTTAAGTACTTTGCATCATTATGTGATGCCCATAAATCCGGGTCAGGTATTTAGGAGGCCATACCATCTTGAATCATGTTTAAATACTTATCTTTACACAACATTATATATACTCACGAATGTACGGCCCCACACTTATCAACACACACACACACACTTACAGGTTATTATCTTGGAAATGAACAAAACATTACTAGAGTTATTGAATCCATAAGGTGATAGTCATTACAGACCAAAAGTAATTATGTCTTGCCACGGGTGTAACCTTTACTTAAGGTTAGACCGGAGGCCAAATATATGTTTCTTCATTACTACCTTACATAAGTCATACTTATATATAAGCCAGACTAAAAACAACTGAAAACTAATCCAGCTCATACGGTCTACCTGTGGCACTGCACCAAACAATTTTACGGAAAAGCTGGTAATTTCTTACTCACTTCCGGGCTGTGAGCTTTCTGACCGGCATCTTGGTTCACTGTTGTGTTGTGTCATTTTAAAAAAACAAGTGTGAGTTATAATGCCCATCTTAATAATTTACAGTATGAAAAGATTGTACAAGAAATATATATCTGAATTCGTATATGAGTATATGTTTGGTTAAAGTAATTTTTTCTTGGTGATACACACCTCTTTTCAAAATAATTCTTTGATTGACTTATTAGTCTGTGAATACTTTAATGGTAAACCCAGAATCTTGTCTTGGGTTATGGTATCGCATCTCAATTCCAATTGGAGGAATATGACATTCACCGGAGCCCTACTATACGATGATCAGTCATAGAGCAGAATGTTATTAGTGTTATCTACATGTAGAAGGACGATTCCTTTTGTTATCAGTTATCACCCTGGCCGTATTCGGGCCTTTTCAGTGTCCATCCCTCTCAGGTACACACTTCGTGTTCATCCCTCTCAGGACACGGTTTTGCGTCCATCCCTCTCAGGTAAGCATACTCCACATGTTCATCGGTATTTATGGTACCTTCTCATGCGGTGGTAAATAGTAGTCTCTCCGGTCCACAAAGTACTACAGTCTACCCCTCCTTGTCCTTTAAGAATCCTATCATATATCTGGAACTTATATTGTTCCCCAAGCATATTGCTTGTTGATAGGTACACGCCGATATATATATACATACATACTTCCGAGAATATTTGGAAGAAGTATTATGATAATGTGAGTTGACCGTTGTCAACAGATAAATAATTAAGGGGGAGTTTCCTTTGGCACTATAGTCAAAATATTTAAAATATGTCAAGATAACATTTTCGACGATCCGAAAGGATCAGAATGATTTTCTAAAACTCAGAAAATGTTTTAAAATAGGTTTTTATGATTTTTAAATCATTTATTAAATATTTAATAATTAAATAATAATTATTAAATAGTTAAACATCGAAAAATTCTATTTTAAAAAAATATTTGAAATTATATTCCTCAACTAATTTATGTTAAATAATTTAAATTGATTTATAATAATATTAAATAATTGAATTTAAAATAAAATAATCATTGGAGAATACTTCTCCTAATTAAATGAATATCTGATATAATATTCATTGATTGAGTAATAAAATATAGTTGAGGGAATACTATATTTGGAAATCGTTTTAAATAAATTCAAGAAAATTAATATATCGCAAGAGGACATCGAGTCCCTTGGAATAAAATAGTTACGGACTTTTAATCATCCAAATCATCTGCGGGATGATTCCCGGGTTTATACATTATAAAACCTGACCGGCTCTCAGTCTTATAACTTCTACATCACGTTATTCAATAGAATTAATATATTATATGATATATATATCATAATCTCAATAAATATCTGTAACACCCCAAGATCTGGGGTCAAAAATCCGTATTGTCGCGGAATTTCTTTCCATTAATATTAGTTAACTTAAATTAAACTAAATATGGCATGATGTGACCCAACAATAATACACACTTCACAATATGTTATAGTCTCAAAGATGAAATTGAAATAAGTAAAAGTCGTTGAAATCCATAAGTTAAGAGTTATTACAAACCCAAAATGATTACTTAATAAGTTTACAGTTCTTTGCCATTATCCAACACAAGTTATAATTATACATAATTTGATTCCCCAAAGCTGAATGTCTAAACTACAGATAGATCTACCTCTGTAGCAATGGCAACTAAGATATCGTCCCACGCTCTTACGCTGGGTCTGCTTGAGTCTGGCCATCCTTCCTAATTGTTGTTGTGTGATGAAAAAATTTAGCAAGAATGAGCGATACAGCTCACAATATAACATAGAGTGTTTAATAATGCAAAGTATCTTACTAGATAACTTTCTCAAGATTTATCATGCATAAGAGGATCATATACTATATATGTGTTTAAAAGATGAAGTTACAAGGTAAGAATTGTATAACGGCCATCTTTGAAATATAAAAAGGAAATGAAGTTACGAAATACTTCATTAAGTTCATATGTATAAATATATGTGTATATATCATCTATTTCATACGTTCCTTGAAAACCTCTGTTATGAAAAGTATAAACAGAGTTTTGATACCCAATGATTTTGGAAGGAATAAAGCTTTGGCATAAACCCGATACCTTGATGATCAGAAAAAGATATCAATCAAGTCACTTTCTCTACTAGTAGATGGATGAATTCATCACCGGTCATCACCCTGGCCGCATTAGGACCTTGTGTTGGACGGTCACCCGGCCTCTTACGCGTTGCTGAACTGTCACCCAGCCTCTTACACTATGATAGACCGTACCTCGGTCTGTAGCCTATGCCGTCACATTTAGATGGACTTACTTCCCGAATGTTGGGCAAGTAATCAAAAACTCTTCTATCAAATCAGCAACTTCATTGCAATAAAAATCCACCACGGAGCCAGATCCCTTAGGTCTTAAACAAGGTCTCAAAGTCATGCGAGGGGTAAGGGTTCGTTCTCGAAATGTCGTTACTTAAAACGGTCGTTTCTGCTAAACTGTAAATCGGCCTAAGAGAACCATATATCAATACGAAGCTTACAACATGATCTAGCTAAAAATGGAAATGGTGCAGTTTGGTCAGTGAGTGTTCTATTACGAATGCTAAGCACAAACAGTTTAAAGGTAAACAGGCATTACGACGGCTACATTTACGCGATTTCCAAATTTTACCAATCCAATCAATCCATCCCAACTACAATCCATCCACAACTTCAAGATCTTACTTAATCAATACTAACCCAAGTTAAAACTTTCTTGATCAACCCATTTCAAGCATTATCATAGATCCATCAACAATAACCATTACTAATCAATCAAAACTAACTAATCATACATGGATCATGCTTCTCCTTACTAACTTAACCATAAAACTCATCAAAACTCAAAGCCAAAGCTAGGGTTTTAGAAATTATACCTTCCTTGGAGTGTAACAGTGGCTACTAAGCTTTGAATGACCCTTGTATATCCTTACTTTATCTTAAATCATCCAAGAAAACAAGATCAAACAAATTAGTTCTTGGAAAAGTATTATTCATCATCACTTTTGATGATTTCTTGTAAAATAATGGCAATGAATTAAGGGCTGAAATTTATAGGAAGTCTATATATAATCATAAGGAAGCTTAGATAATTACCTTGCAATTGATCAAGAAGTAGAGCTCGAGTTTGGATTTTTTTCTCCTTGGTTACATGAAGAAGTCGAGAGCATGAATGAATAAAAGGAAGAAAGAAATGATTCTAGTTTGCCTTGTTTATTTGAATGGTGAATTAGCCTTGGTTAAGCTTAACCTTGTCTTAATCAAGGTTAATTTACTTAGCTATAATTCAACCAAGCAAAAATATCTACTACTTCGATGACATCATCTTCGCTATGTCACATTCTTGTCAATTATAAACTTCCTAAGCCTTGATGACATCACAATCCACTAACCTCCTTGATTAATGATTAATTGTTTGGTTAATCTCCTTATTATTTGCATAAGCTTGATCCTTGGTCGCCTATTTATTTTACGATTCGCTTAACTCTCGTTCTCCTTGTTCGTTTGAGGGATCATATCTGGGATCTTATTACTTGGGCTTCCCTAAACCTTTCTTAATATTTTATATTCTTTTAATGATCCTCTCTTATAATCCTTGAATTGAAATCCTTTTAATCATGTTACCATATACTTAATTCTTTCGGTATCTGGTGGATTTTCGGGAAAAATCAAAGTGTTCGAATTCGAATTCTGACGATCTTTACATACACTCATTTACATTATGGAGTACTAATATAATCTCAGAATATCCATAGAAGAACCCCTATATAGAGTGGTCTGAAAATTTTCATTAATCAGCACAATCAGCAAAAAGTTATTATTCATAAGGATTATAAAATTCCAATAAATTGGGGTTATTATAGTCTCCCTTCCTTAAAAGCATTCGGTCCCGGAATCTGATAGAAAATAAATGGGGATATTTTTCTAGCATTGCGCTCTCTAGTTCCCAAGTTGATTCCTCCATATTATGACTCTGCCACAGTACTCTGACTAGCTTGATCACCTTGTTCCGAAGCACCTGCTCCTTTTGATCCGTGATCCTCACTGATTGTTCCACATAAGTCAGGTCTGATTGCATGTCCACGTGCTTTAATTCCACTACATGCCTGGCATCTCGATGATATTTCCTTAACATTGATATGTGGAAATCGTTATGAACTTACTGCAGGTTCGGGGTAGGGCTATCTCGTAAGCCAACTTCCCAATACGTCTTAATATTTCAAAAGGTCCAATGTATCTTGGGCTTAGCTTTCCTTTCTTTCTAAACCTCATCAATCCCTTCCAAAGGGATACCTTTAACAGTACTAGGTCCCCTATTTCGTACTCCTTGTCCTTTCGGACTAAATTAGCATACTTTTTTGTCCGTCTTGAGCTGCTACCAACCATCCTCTGATTAAATCCACTATATCCTTGGTTCTTTGGACCGCTTCGGGCATGAGCATCTTGCGCTCTCCAACTTCATCGCAATATAAGGGAGATCAGCATCTTCTTCCCTACAGGGCCTCGTAAGGCGGCATTCCAATGCTGGCATGAAAGCTATTTTTCTAAGAAAACTCGATCAAGGGCAAGTGATCATCCCAACTACCTTTAAAAGTCTATTGCACAAACTGTGAACATATCTTCTAGTGTTTGGATGGTCCTTTCACTTTGCCCGTCCGTCTGGGGATGGTAAGTGGTACTCATGTTTAGTTTGGTTTTCGCGCATTCCTGAAAGGACCTCCAAAATCTGGAGTTAAATCTGGGGTCTCGGTCTGAGACAATGGACGCTGGAACTCCATGGCGCATTACTATTTCCTTAAGGTAAATGTCCACCAGTCTATCGAGTGTGTATATCTCATTGATTGGAATATAGTGAGTTGACTTTGTTTGTCGGTCTACAATTACCCAGATGGCATCATGATTGGCTTTGGTCCTTGGCAATCCTACAACAAAATCCAAGGCTATTTGTTCCCATTTCCATTCGGGAATCTTCAGGGGTCGCAAAAGTCAACTGGGTATCTGGTGTTCTGCCTTCACTCTCTGGAAAGTCAAACATTTCCTTACCAAATCTGCTACGTCCCTTTTCATGTTGGGCCACCAATAATATTCCTTCAAATACATATACATCTTGGTGCTCTCCGGGTGAATGGAATATCTTGAACTATGACTTTCATCTAAAATTTAGTCCTTAAGCTCTTGAACATTTAGAACCCAAATTCTGTAGAAATACCTCATTATTCCCTTATCATCTTTCTCAGCATTGATCTCTTCTCCAGTCATTGACTCTCTGCCTTCATTAATCATTTTTTCTTGGCACAATCTGATCTTTTTTAATAACTCAGTCTGTATTGCAATCTCAAATAGCTTTTCGGTACCGTTACGGTTACCTTCACTTCTATTCCATTTTCTCGAAATCTCTTATCAACTCTTCCGAAGTCATTATCATCTTGAGCCTCTCCTTCCGACTAAGGACGTCAGCCACCATATTGGTTTTCCCTCGATGATAGAGAATCTCACAATCATAATCCTTGATTAACTCTAACCACCTGCTCTGGCGCATGTTGAGCTCTTTCTGTGTGAAAATGTACTTGAAGCTCTTATGGTCTGTGAAGATCTCACACTTCTCTCCATACAAGTAGTGCCTCCAAATCTTTAAGGAAAAAATTATTGACACGAGCTCAAGATCATGGGTAGGATATCGAATTTTGTATTCCTTCAGTTTTCTCGACACGTACGAGATTACCTTGTTGTGCTACATAAGCACGCACCCTAATCCCTTGTGCGAAGCGTCACTTTAAATCAAAAAATCTTCTTTTCCGCCCGACAAAGCTAATAAAGGGGTCGTCACCAATCTTTTCTTCAATTTTTGGAAGATGTTCTCGCATTTCTCTATCCATTTAAACTTCTCAATCTTACGAGTAAGTCGGCTTAAAGGCGCTGTGATTTTTGTAAAATCTTGAATAAACCTTCGATAGTAGCCGGCCAATCCTATGAAACTTCTTAACTCTATGGGTGTGGTTGGAATTTTCCAATTTGAGACCACCTCTATCTTGGAGGGTTCGACTAATACTCCTTCCTTATTAATCACGTGTCCTAAAAATTGTACTTCATTCCGCCAGAATTCGTACTTCGAGAATTTGGCATACAACTGTTCTTCTCTGAGTATTCCTAGAGCTATCCTCAAATGCTCTACATGTTCTGCCTTGGTCCTTGAGTACATCAAAATGTCATCAATAAAAACTATCACACACTTGTCCAAATACTTCTTGAACACTCTATTCATTAAATCCCTGAAAGCCGCTGGGGCGTTGGTTAATCCAAAGGACATCACCAAGAACTCATATTGTCCATACCTAATGCGGAACGCAGTCATTGGAATATCTTCGGGTTTAATCTTTAGTTGATGATATCATGTTCTCAAGTCAATCTTGGAAAAGTAGACAACATCCTTTAGTTGGTCGAATAAATCGTCTATCCTGGATAATGAGTACCTATTCTTTATGGTTAGCTTGTTCAACTCTCGGTAGTCGATACACAGTCTCATGCTCCCATCTTTCTTCTTAACGAACAATATTGGTGCTCCCCAAGGAGACACACCGGGTCATATCATATCCCACTCCAATAGTTCTTATAATTGGGTAGCTAATTCCTTCATTTCTAACGGCGCTAACCGGTATGGTGCCTTCGAAACTGGTGTCGTCCTTGGGGCCAAATCAATAGCAAATTCAATCACTTTATCGGGTGGTAGTCCTGGAAGATCTTGTAGGAATATGTCTTCAAACTCGTTGACTACCAGGATATCCTGTAAATTGGGCACCTCCCTCTAGGCGTCCACAACATAGGCTAAGTAAGCCTCATTTCCTTTTTGTAGCATCTTCTTGGCCGGGGCCATGGTCAAAAATTTTTGCGTCTGTCTCTTTCCTCTAAATATGACTTCTTTCTTCCCTGGGGTATTCAACTTAACTTTGTTCCCTTTACATTCTATCTGAGCATCTTTGCTAGATAGCTAGTCCATTCCCAAAATTACATCAAATTCCCCTAATTTAAAAGGAAACAGATCAATACTAAAAATAATTCACCTATGCCTAACTCGTAGGCGGGGTGAATCTGGTTAACAGGGATAACCACATGGTTGGCTATTTCTACTTGTAAGGGTTCTATCAAGGGTTTAGCTTTAAGTCTTAATTTATGTGCAAAGTCCTTCGATATAAAAGATTTAGTTGCTCCCGAATCAAATCAAACATTTGCACTGACTAAATTTAGAGAAAGGGTACCTGCTATCACATCTGATTCTTTTATAGCATCCTGAACTGTCATGTTAAAAGTCCTTACAGTAGGTGGCATATTGGAGGTAGGTCGGCTCGCTCGTGAAGCCGCCAGTTTGTTCATTGGGCATTCCCTCTTCATGTGGCCTGGGCGTCCACACCGATAACAAGTGGTGGTCGGGCTGACACTGGGGGTTGCGAAGTACACTTGTTAGAATAGTGACCCTCTCGACCACACTTAAACAGGTTACTGGCATCCCCTTACACTCCCCGGAATGCATCCTTCCACAAGTGTTATATGCTGGTAATGGGGGTCGAGATTGGTTGGAATATGACACTCCTGATTTTGGGCCACTCTGGCTCACATTCACACTAACGATTTGTCTAAACCAAGCACTCCTCCCTGGTAGGGACACTGCTCCTCGGTTAAACCTATTTGGGAAGTTCCCTCATGTGGAACCTCCGCCGACACTTATGCTCTTTCTTTTTATTCCATTCTTCTCTCTTTCCTTGTGCATCTGTTCACTTCCGGCTTCTACAATTGTTGCCTTTTGCACCAGAGTGGCATAGTCCGTAAGTTCAAGTATTGCCACCCTATTCTTTATCCACTACTTTAACCCTTGTTGAAACCTTCTAGCTTTATTTTCCTCGGTGTTCATAAACTCCGGCACAAGCCTTGACAATTCGGTAAAATTAGCCTCGTACTCTGCTACACATAAGTTATTCTGCTTTATCTCTAAGAACTTGAGCTCCATCTGGTTCTCTATAAACCTCGGGAAATACTTCCCAAGAAACAATTGACTGAACCTCTCCCAGGTTATGATATCATTTGTCTCCATATTTTTCTTGGTCTCCCACCAGTAGTTGGCCTCTCCCTTTAGAAGGTAAGTAGCAAATATAGTCTTCTGTGCCTCATCAATACTCAGAATCTCAAGGGATTTCTCCATTTCCTTTAGCCATGCTCTTTTCTCAACCGGGTCAGCTGATCCATGGAACTCAGGGGCTTAAGGGACTAAAAAGCCCTGAAAGAGTTTTCCGCAGCATTGTTGTTTCCTTGAGGCGGTGGGTTTGGTTGACGTTCCAAGTTCTGCCTCAATAGTTGCATGAAGTGCCTCATGGGATCCATGCCTAGGTTTTCTACCTGCTACTCAAGCTCAGTTTCTCCTTCTTTGGCCTTTATTTCAAATTCTGCAACATCAAGTGTTTCTTCCTCTACTTCATACTGGGAGTCATCCTATTCAACATAATCATCATCTTCCTCTACACTGTGTTCTTGGTTTCTCCCATCTTGGTTATGGCTCCCCTGGTCCTCAAACCCAGGGTTTGCCCTAGTTTCAATTCTTCTAGGCGGCATAATATTGATATTTTTTTGGAAAATTCAACGTTAGGTCACAATCATATACATAAGATTATACCACGCACAGTCGCTACAATATGGAGAACGTATCTCTCAGTTCTATATAAATATGACAGTTTTAGTAGCAAGAAGTGTAGAAAGTAATAAGGATAAAATAGTGATCTTGTCACCAAAGAACTAAAATGAACTGAAAGAAAAAAAATATATACACAGTGCGAGAAATATATAGTCCGATCTGGTTAAAAGTACAACAGTGCTAAAGTCAACTGCCCAAAACTGAAATACATGAGTCTATCTGTCTAGTCAGAGAAAGGGATAACTAAAAATAATTGAACTATCCCAGAAAATTGGCACTTTACTATGGCCTCTAACAACTAGATGACTAGACTACTACATCATTGATATTGAATTAATCACAAGAGCGGGTCAACTCCCACACTCTCTACATTACACGACGGATAATGTAATTAGCCTTCCTCCGGGACACTCTGTCGTGCCTGTCTCCATGAAGTCCTCGGATCCTCACGCAAGCCATAAGATCGATCCTGGTCAACTCTATCCTCGTAGATTGAGGTATGACAACTCTCGCCTCGGGAATAGGTATATGGCTCTGAGCTCTCTCTGCCTCTAGCTCCCTCCTGGCCTCATCTAACATGGCCTCAATAACGGCCAACCGTGAATTCAGTTTTTCCTGAACAAAGCCATGAACCAACAATGACTGCCTATGTACAGGGTCGAGAGGTGGGGAATCTAGATCTGCTAGGGGTGCATCCTTAGTCTGTATAGGCTCTAGAGTAAGAGTCTCGGAGCCATTATCATAAGGACTCAACGGTAGTGGTGGAGGGGTAGGGGCTCTGACCACAGGGAGTGGCGGTAGGTTACTCCAAAATAGTATCAACCGGCTCCACAGTAGGGGTCTCAACATCCTCAGCATCTGGGACTTTCTCTGGGTCCTCATCATCAGAAATCTCGATAACAACTGGCTCGGTCTCCTCCGAGGGGTCCTCCTCATCATCCACATCAGCAAGTGGCTCAATGTCCTCCATGGGATCCTCTTCATCAGTCTCATCATAAACAAGGGGCTTAGTATCCTCCGAGGGGTCCTCCTCCTTAACAACATCCTCATCAGGCTCAACCTGATCCTCAGCACATAGTGACGCCTCATCGTGCTCCTACTCATACATCTATGGATCCTCGAACTCGTGCTCCTACACATTAAGTGAGCTAAATTACTACCATGATACTTATTAGACTTCCCATAAGGGTTTTAACTGTCAGCGCTACTTTAAGTAGCCCGACTATGAACTTGGCAAGAGTTCTTATTATTTTTGTGAATTTATTATTATATCGTCGCATCATCTCTGAGGTTTACAACACTTAGCTCTTATACCATTTCTATAATACCCCCAGATCCGAGGTCGGGAATCCGGGTTGTCACAGTCTTTCTTTCCGTTAATATCACTTAACTTAAATTAAAATAAATTACTGCATGTTGTGACCCAACAATAATACACACTTCACAACACGTTATAGTCTCAAAAATGAAATTGAAATAAGTAAAGGTCGTCGAAGTCCATAAGTTAAAAGTTATTACAAACCCAAAATGATTACTTAATAAGTTTACAGTTCTTTGTCATTATCCAACATAAGTTATACTTATACATAATTTGATTCCCAAAAGCTAAATGACTAAACTACAGATAGATCTACCTCGACAGCAATGGTGGCTAAGATATCAGCGGGTAGATTCGGGACGCTACCCGCGCTCTTGCGCTAGGTCTGCTTGAGTCTGACCATTATTCCTAACTGTTGTTGTGTGATGAAGAAATGAAACAAAAGTGAGTGATACAGCTCACAATATAACATATAGTGTTTAATATTACAAAGTATCTTACTAGATAACTTTCTGAAGATTTATCATGCATAAGATGATCATATCCTATATATGTGTTTAAAAGAGGAATTTACAAGGTAAGAATTGTATAACGACCATCTTTGAAATATAAAAATCAAATGAAGTTACGAAATACTTTATTAAGTTCATATGTGTGTATATATATGTATATATACATCTCTTTCATACATTCCTTGAAAACCTCTATTATGAAAAGTATAAACAGAGTTGTAATACCCAATGATTTTGGAAGAAAGAAAGCTTTGGTATAAACTCGATACCTTGCTGATCAGGCAAAGATATCAATCAAGTCACTTTCTCTACTAGTAGATGGATGAATTCCTCGCCGGTCATCACCCTGGCCGCATTAGGACCTTGTGTTGGACCGTCACCCGGCCTCTTACGCATTGATGGACTGTCATACAGCCTCTTACACTTTGATAGACCATACCCCGATCTATCGCCTATGCCAACGCATTTAGATGGACTTACTTCCCGAATTTTGGGCAAGTAATCAAAAACTCTTTTATCAAATCAGAAACTTCGTTGCGACAAAAATACACCACGGAGCCAGATCTCTTAGGTTTTGAGCGAGGATTTATATCCCTCCACGAAAGGAAAGATTTAAGTTAAAAACAAGTTTTGGGATTCGCTCTAACTTTTAAAATTATTTTGAAGATTTGAAAACATTTTTGAAAACGTTTGGAGTAAGAATGATTTAATAAAATAAATCAGTTCCGATATATTAGAAAAATATCTGAATATTATTATTTAAATAATATTCTTATAAAGAATAGTTTTTATAAAAATAAAAGAAGTTGAAGTTTTGAAACTGATAATTGAAACGAATAATAAATATCAAAAGATATACTTATACGAAAGCAAGATCTTTATTTAAATAATCGAAAATAAAGTTTGATTATTATTCAAAACTATAGAATATACCTTATTCAATTAATAGTTGTAGAAAATTATATAAATTATACTCAGGAACCTCGCCTCCCGGTTATAGGAAAAAATTTCAACTTTGGGTCCAATATACTAAGGGTATACGCAACCACTCCTTATCTCTAGCATAGGTGTTGTGCAATTTATAAACAATTAAATTGACAATGAAATATCATGATTTCAAGGCAGGAATGTATATATATATATATATATATATATCAACATGCTTCAGTAAATCGCAAGATTTTCTAATAGAAATCATGCACTTTCCCAAGATAATACATATATATATAACATCACAACAACAGTCATACAGATAGAAAACTTGCCTGAGCGAACTGGGGTGGCAATAGGTCTGGTGTGAGTCCGGTAACCTCTAAACAACATATAAGCCGGTATTAATCCACGATCGCTTAAGAAACTAGACTTTATCCATTTATACTCTAACGTTCGCTTTTACGCTTAACGATTTACATTAGTCACTCGCGTACCCTAGGCTCTACCATTTTTATAAAATTATTCATTAAACATTTTAAGGCGGCTCTTTCCCGAGTACTCTACAAACTTCCTAATATATCTTACACAATTTTTTCGTATTCCAATTAGTCTTTAAGGGCCTTAAACAAGATCTCAAAGTCATGAGACGGGTAAGGGTTCGTTCGTGAAATGTCGTTACTTAAAATGGTCGTTTCTCCTAAACCGTAAATCGTATCTAACCGAACCACATATCAAAACGAAGCTTACGACATGATCTAGATTAACATGGTAAAAAAGCAGTTTGATCAGTGAGGGTTAGGTTCCGAATGTTAAGCACAAACAATTTAAAGGTAAACGGGCATTACGACGACTACGTTTACGCGATTTTTAAATGTTACCAATCCAATCAATGCATCCCAACTACAATCCATCCACAAATTCAAGATCTTTATTTATCAATACTAACACAAGTCAAAACTTTTAAGATCAACCCATTTTAAGCATTATCATAGATCCATCAACAATAACCATTACAAATCAATCAAAACTAACTAATCATACATGGATCATGCTTCTCCTTACTAACTTAACCAGAAAACTCATCAAAACTCAAAGTCAAAGCTAGGGTTTTAAAAATTATATCTTCCTTGGAGTTTAATAGTGGCTATATAGCTTTGAATGACCCTTGTATATCCTTACTTTAGCTTTAATCATTCAAGAAAACAAGATCAAACAAATTAGTTCTTGGAAATGTACTATTCATCTTCACTTTTGATGATTTCTTGGAAAAGAATGGCAAGGAATTAAGGGCTCAAACTTATAGGAAGTCTATATCTAATCATAAGGAAGCTTATATAATTACCTTGCAATTGATCAAGAAGTGGAGCTTGAGTTTGGATTTTTTTCTCATTGGTTACATGAAGAAGCCGAGAGCATGAATGGAGAAAAGGAAGAAATAAATACTTCTAGTTTGCCTTAATTATTTTTGTGATGAATTAGCCTTGGTTAAGCTATTATGGGCTTAATAAAGGTTAATTTACTTGGCTATAATTCAACCAAGCAAAAATATCTACTACTTTGATGACATCATATTCCCTATGTCACATTCTTGCCACTTGTAAACTTCCTATGGCTTGATGGCATCACAATCCACTAACCTCCTTCATTAATTCTTAATTGTTTGATTAATCTCCTTGTTATTTGCATAAGCTTGATCTTTGGTCGCTTATTTATTTTACAGTTCGCTTAACTCTCGTTCTCGTTATTCGTTTGAGAGATCATATCCGAGATCTTATTACTTTGGCTTGCCTAAACCTTTCTTAATATTTTATATTCTTTTAATGATCCTCTCTCATAATCCTTGAATTGAAATCCTTTTAATCATGTTACCTTATACTTAATTCTTTCGGTATCCTGTGGATTTTCGGGAAAACTTAAATTGTTCAAATTTGAATTCTGACGATCTTTACATACACCCATTTATATTATGGAGTACTAATATGATATCAGAATATCCATAAAAAACCCCTATATAGGGTGGTCTGACAATTTTCCTTAATCAACACGATCAGCAAAAAGTTATTATTAATAAGGATTACAAAACTCTAAAAATTCAGGGTTATTACAATATCAATATGTAATATCTAGTATTTTACTATCATGGCAAACATGGCATTTCTACGAAAGATAGTAAAACAATCTTCACAACACAACATATATGGAGTAGGGTTCGTAAACTTTCCTGAGTGTTTTGAGGTGGAGGGCGCTCTCGAGTTAGTCCAAAAATCTATAATCAAGAACATTATCGTTCCGTTAGATTCTAATTGTATTTATCGTCACTTGGTAAATACACAATGCTTATAATCAATTTGTACGACTTGTTTTACTCTCGTCGTTTTAATAAAGTACGAGTAGTCATTAACTTTGTTTTCCTTTCACGATGCTTAATGTCCATTAATCTCGTTTGTTTTTACCACCCGACTTCTCTCGCAATTCTTAAGGATTTCTAATCGCGCGATCTCGGCTCCAACATTTTTATAAAGTTGAAAATTCCATATTTTAACTTTCTGTAAAATTTCCATGATTGTTGAATAATTTTAAGTCGATCATTTATACTTCCAAAGTTCGTAATTTATAGCAGTTTTTGTCGCGTAAATCGTTTTCACTAAAATAGACCTAACTTTTGAACCATAAATCAAAATCAAGCGATTCATGCGCCTAAACGATCCTTAAAACAAGATCTATTAATATCAAGTTTATTTTTCAAGAAAACACAGTTTATAATTTCTTTATTTCGGCAGAAAACTTAATGTCAATATTTGACCGTTTTATCATCTTTACGCTTCCGATCCGTGTTTCATTTTTGCTCTAAACTACTAATTACTAGCCAACAATCATTATACCAACGTTTAAATACTTAATCCTCTCAATAAAATCAAGTTCTTCAGTCCACAACATCTACTTTAGCATCTAACTAACTAATATTCAAGAAATCAATAAGACAATCATCAAAACTAGGTTTACATCTAAGATCCTTACTTTTCTTGAAACTTGAAGCTTAAACAAAGTTTAGATAAAGGTTTATATCTTTCTTAGTATCTTGGGATGTTCTATTAATTATGGATGATGCTTGGTGAGGCTTTGGTGTGCTTACGAAGCCTAGATCTTTCCAAGAAAATCAAGAAATCAAGAAAAGTCACTATTTGACACTATTCATCATCACTTTCATCATTTTATTTAACCATCAAAATCTTAAGGAAATGCTATGAAGAATTTATTTTACCTTCTTTTTGATGATGAGGAAGCTTAGGAATTATTTGTAGCATTTATCCATGTCTAGAAGTTGATAATTTGATTTTGGTTTCTTGGCTTTCTTGAAATAGCCGAATGGAGCTTTGTGTGGGAGAGGAAGAGAAATTTTGTTGCTTTCTTGGTTGCTTCTTGAATAATTATTGGTTTTTTGTTGTATATAATCTAGATATGTATATCTTTGATCATATCTACTAGCATGGTCTTATGTCAAAGCTAGAAACCTAGCCAAGAACTACCACTGTATGTTTGTTTACTATTCATTCTACTAGGTTACTATGCTCCTTGGATGATCATTATTTGATTACCAATTCTTGGTTGCATTTCATACAAATTATTGTGCATGTCTTGCATGGAAAGTTGCATGGGCTTGATACGTTTATTTATTCGCTTACATATTCTCTTGGTCGCTAATTCGCCATCGTGATAAATCTTAGTAAGCAATTCGCGGGGTAAATCATTTTCTTATAAGTCATTTATGCTTTGTAATCTTGTACTTGGGTTTTAATTTATAGAATTCTATATTCTTTATTGTAACGTTATTCTCGTATTCCTTGATGGTTCGTACTATAAGGTCGTTTTATAAAGTTAGTTTTCTTCAAAACCTAATGACTCTCACATACACTCATTTGGTACATATAATCACAATATCGACTCGGAAACTAAATTTTCCATGCATAACATAGTGTGGACTAAAAAGTTTTCCCTGATCGTCAGGGTTACTATTCATCAAATATTTTACAAAGTCCCAAAAATTCGGGTAATTACAGTTTTCCCCTCTAAAAAGGATTTTGTCCCGGAATCAAATAGAAAACAGGTGGGGATATATTTCCTTCATCGCGTCCTCTAGTTCCCAAGTTGACTCTTCGACATTCTGGTTTCTCCACAAGATTCTGACCAGCTTGACAGTCTTGTTCCTCAACACTTGTTCTTTCTGGTCCATTACCCTCACCGGTTGTTCAATGTAGGTCAGGTCCGGTTGCAAGTCTACCTGTTCATATTATATCACGTGTAGCGCATCTGCATGGTACTTCCTTAGCATTGACACATGAAATACATTGTGTACTTGTTTCAAGTTAGGAGGCAAGGCGAGCTCGTAAGCTAGAGGTCATATTCTCCTCAGGATTTCAAAGGGTCCAATGAATCTGGGACTTAGTTTCTCTTTCTTTCCAGGGAGATACCTTCAACAATACTGAATCTCCCACTTCATACTCTCTACCTTTCCTGGTCTGGTCGGCGTACTTCTTCTGCCTGTCTTGAGCCGCTACTAGCCTCTTCCTGATGCGTCCCACCATTTCTTGGGTCTGCTGGACCAACTCAGGCCCTAAAATCTTATGTTCTCCAACTTCATCCCAACATAAGGGAGAGCGGCATCTTCTTCCGTAAATAGCTTCATACGGGGGCATTACTATGCTAGCGTGATAACTATTTTTTTAGGAAAACTCGATTAGGGGTAAGTGGTCGTTCCAACTTCTCTTAAAGTCAATGGCACAGACCCTTAGCATATCCTCTATGGTCTGGATGGTCCTTTCACTTTGACCTTCTGTTTGGGGTGGTAAGTTGTACTCATGTCCAGTCTGGTGCCTACACATTCTTGAAAACTTCTCCAAAATCGGGAGTTGAACCTTGGATCCCTATCTGACACTATGGAAATGGAAACTCTGTGCCTTACTACGATCTTTTTCAAGTAAATATCCACTAGCTTGTCTATGGTGTACCTTTCATATATAGACAGGAAGTGCGCGAACTTGGTCAGTCCATCTATGATGACCCATATGGCATCATGATTTATTTTAGTCTTTGGTAGGCCTATCATAAAAATCCATGGCTATATGCTCCCATTTCCCTTCCGAAATTTCTAAGGGCTGTAATAGTCCACTCAGTTGTAACAGTTCATCCTTTACCCTCTGATAAGTCAAGCACTTGTTGACCCACTCTGCTACATCTATCTTCATGTTAAGCCACCAATATTATTCCTTTAGGTTGCGGTACATCTTCGTACTTCCGGGGTGGATAGAATACATGGAGCTGTGTCCTTCGTACAACATCTCATTTTTCCGTTCTTGCACCTTCGGAACCCAAATTCGAGATGCATACCTCATGATCCCTCTCTCATCCTTCTCGCATCTGACCTCTTCACTGGTCAGTGTCTATCTTTCTTCATTCATTTTCTTCTCCTAACACATTTGTATTTTCTCAGCTAGTTCCGGTAATAACCTGATTTCAAATAATCCTTCGGATCCCTTACCGGTTATCCTCACTTCGGTCTCCATCTTTTCAAATTCCTTAACCAACTCCTCATATGTCATTAATATTTTAAGTATCTCTTTCCTTCTGAGGGTGTCAGCCACCACATTGGATTTACCTGTGTGGTACAGGATTTCACAATCATAGTCTTTAATCAGCTCTAGCCATCTCCTCTGTCTCCTGTTTAATTCCTCCAGGGTGAAAATGTACTTGAGGCTTTTATGGTCTGTGTAAATCTCGCACTTTTCCCCGTACAAGTAGTGCCTCCAGATTTTCAGGGCAAACAATATTGCTGCTAATTCTAGGTCGTGGGTAGGGTACCTTATCTCATATTTCTTCAACTACCGAGAGGCATACGCAATCACTTTTCTGTACTGCATGAGCACACATCCTAACCCCTTGTGCGAGGCATCATTATATATCACAAACTCTCCCTTTCCATCGGGAAGAGGGAGTATTAGTCCCGACACCAGTCTCGTTTTTACCTCCTGAAAGATCTCTTCACATTTTTCCGTCCACACAAACGTCTCTATCTTTTGGGTAAGCCTAGTCAATGGGCCGGCTATCTTGGCAAAGTCTTGCAAAAATCTCCGGTAATATCCTGTTAGGCCCACAAAACTCCTAACCTCGGTTGGGGTAGTCGATCTTTTTTAATTATATGCCACTTCTATTTTGGCGGGGCCGACTAGCACTCCTTCGCTACTCACCACATAACCTAAAAACTGAACCTTCTTTAACCAAAACTCACATTTTGAGAACTTGTCACTCAACTTCTCATTCCTCAAAATCTCTAATACTATCCTCAAATGTTATGCATGTTCTTGCTCTGTCTTTGAGTAGATTAGAATATCATCTATGAAGACTATGACACATATGTCTAGGTACTTCTTGAACACTCTGTTCATAAAATCCATAAAGGTTGCGGGTGCATTGGTTAACCTAGTATGAAAGGCAGTCTTAGGTATATCTCCAGTCTTGATTTTCAACTGGTGATATCTTGTCCTCAAGTCTATTATGGAAAAGTTCACGACACCTTTAAGTTGGTCGAATAGGTTGTCAATCCTAGGGAGAGGGTACCTATTCTTGATGGTCAGTTTGTTCAACTCTCGATAGTTTATGCATAACCTCATGCTACCATCCTTCTTCTTTACAAACAGCACTGGTTCACCCCATGGTGCCACACTTGGTCTTATCATCCCGTTGTCTAATAATTTTTGTAGTTGAGAAGCTAGTTCCTTCATCTCGACTGGGGCTATCCTATATGGGGCCTTAGATACTGGTGTCGCTCCTGGTTCTAGTTCTATAGAAAATTCTATCTCTCTATCGGGTGGCAACCCTGGCAAGTCCTTCGGAAAAATATCCTCGAATTCATTCACTACGGGTATGTCATGTATGTCAGGGACTTCCATTTTAGTGTCCATCACATAGGCCAAATAAGCCTCATTACCTTTCTTTAACAACCTCTTGGTCTAGATCATGGTCAAAAATTACTGGGTCTGTCATTGACCCTTAAACAATATCTCTTTTCCATCTTGCACTCTTATTTATATTTTCTTTTTCTTACAATCTATTTGCTTTCCGTTACTGTATAACCAGTTAATTTCTAGGATCACATCGAATTCTCCTAATACAAATGGGTGAAAGGCATATGTCATAGCCTATTTGTTTATTCGAGGATTTAACTCAACTCAAATAAGGATGTAACAAGTAAATAGTGGTTCTATCGTCAGAGAGATCTCTCAAAGTAACATATGTCAAAGGATTAAGTAACATTGTTCATCTACAGACTTGAGGACTTAATTCACTGGAAGAAGCTCAAGAAATTGATCAAGCCTCAGTGATATAAATCAAGATTATGGATTTAATCAAGTGACAGAGATCTCGTCAGGGTATCAATTAATTACAAGGATTTAGTCTGAAGAAAATCAAGAGTATCAAAGTCAAGGCATGAAGAAACGTCACGAAAGTTAGTCACTCATGAACCAGACAGTACATCGAGTGTCAACATTGAAGTGGTGGAATTGATTCATAATTGACAGTGATTTTCAGAAGATTTTCAGAAGAATGGTTGCTGTTCAAGATCAGTATTAATTCTCTATTAATTAATTAAGTCATATAATTTAATTAAGAGAATAAATTAAATATGCAAAGATTAATTTATTGATTAATTGAATTAATTGATTAATTAATTCAGAATTATTATTTGATTAAAATCTGTTTTAATCCAGCAAGACTATCTTTTGTATTAGCAAGACAATCGGTATGACAATCAATAGTCATACTGAAAGTCATGCTAGTTCATTTAAGATTGTCTTGCCGAAAGTTCTATCAGTTCAATGGATAGTCCTACCGAAAGTCCTACCAGTTAAAAGGATTGTCATGCTAAGCTAAAAGGATTGTCTTGCCAGTTAAATCATGGATTTGATTTAATATAAAAGAATTGAAGCTGATTTTCAACAGAAGCAGTGCATCGAATATCAAACACAGAAGAACACAGAACAGAGAAAAACAGCAGAGAACTTATTGCAAATTCACAGATCATTTATTTCTAGTATTTATTGTTAAATCTAATCCACTAGAAATCTTTTTCTTGTTCTTGTGTAACTATCTAGCGGATCGAAATCCCTAGAACTTAATCTCAAATTGCATTTAGCATTTGATCCTTTTTATTACAAAAATAGAAAAAGTTCATGTCAAATTTATTCTAGATTTGGAATAATTTATTTGAGATTAATCCCTTGTAAACGATACTGTTGTTGTAACACCTTTCAAGTTTAATAATAGTTTTATTTAACTTGAATTTTGTTTCACTTTTTTATTCCGCATTTTATTCGATTAAACGGTATTGTTTGTATTCAACCCCCCTTCTACAAACATATTGAGACCTAACAATTGGTATCAGAGCCTTCTGATTAACGAACAAATCAAGATCCTAGACTTTTGTGATTCTTTCACTCATTGAATTTTTATTTACTCAAAAAAATTCATAATGTCTACACAAAAAGTTGGAACCGTTAAAATTCCACTTTTCGATAAAGAAAATTATGTTATGTGAAAGAAGAAGATGCTATTGTTTTTACAAGTTGCAAATCCCAAATATCTGGAAGTGTTAAAGAGGGGTCCAAAAATTCCGATGGTTATTGAACCAGAGGTAATAGAAGATGAGGTGGTGATTACCAAAGCTAGAACTTATGTAAAAGATCCTGAGGATTTTTCTCCTGCTGAAAAAGAAGAAGCCTCCCTGGATGCTAGCCTTCAATTAATTTTAGTAGATTCCCTTGATCCCTTGATGAATAGACATGTGATGAACTGTAAAGATTCCAAACACATCAGGGAAACTATTGAGGTGATTAATGAAGGCACAGAGGAAGTTAGGGAGAACAAGTTAGAAATCCTAACCTCTGAGTATGAATACTTTAAATCCAATCCAGGAGAAGGAATCACTGAAGTGTTTGAGAGGTACAATGCATTGATCAACAACCTGAACATTAATGGTAAATACTATTCTATCAGGGAGGTCAACAAAAAGTTCCTTTTAACACTGCCAACTCATCTCGAACATAGAATCACTGCCATAAGAGAAGCAAAAGATCTGAGTGAGATTTCTTTGGAAAGGCTCTATGGTGTGTTAAAGACCTATGAGTTGGAGCAGATTCAGTAGAAGAAAGTCTACAGGAAAGGAAGAGTGGTCAGCACGTCTACTGCTCTAGTAGCTGAAGAACAACAACAACAACAACCACAACAACAACAACAACAATCTCAACAGTCAGAAAGAATGGTACAGTCTTCCAAGGCTGAAGAAAATGTGATAGTAGCAGAATTTGATCCTCCTACTACAAATCAATCAGGAGATGATTTTTATTCCTTGGAAGAACTGGAGCAATTGAAAGATGAGTCAATGGCCCTGATTGTCAAGAGATTCTCCAATGTCAGATTCAAGAGGAATCCCAAGTTCAAGTACAAGTCCAACTACAACAGATTCCAAAAAGGTGGATCTTCATCCTCTAACACCAGCAGTGGTGGGTACAAAATAGGGATGGTTGATCGAAGCACCATTCAATGCTTCAACAACAATGAGTTGGGACACTTTGCCACAGAATGCAGGAAGCCAAAACAATTTAGGAAGAACTCTTATGATTCTAATCAGAAGAGTAAATCTGAAAGGGCTTACCTGGAAAAGGGAAGAAGCTGGGATGATACTGACAGTAAAGATGAAGAAGATGGGAATCTTGCTCTCATGGCTAGTGATGCAAACACCTCATCGTCAAGAAAAGAGGTAAAATTTACTGATGCTGAATTAGTTTATCATCTAGGAGGTTCCTTAGATTGTGCTCGTCGTGATAATGAAATATTAAATCAACAAATCAAAGACCTTGAGAAAGAGGTCAATGAATTAAGACTTGTGCACATTAATCAAGATAAATTAAAAGAACAAGTATCTTTTCTAGAGAATAGAGTTGACTTTTATAGACAACTAGAAACTATTCTCAAAGACAAGATCACCGGTCTTGAGATTAAGGTCAAAGCTTACTTTAATTCTTGCTCTAAGGCTAAAGAGTTCTACAATAAGCAAGCTATTAATCAAACATCTGGAGTAGGTTATGATTATAATGTTACTATTGGAGAATTAGGCATAAACTCCCCTCCTCATGTCTGTGCTAAAGGTAGGGAAGTACCACATGTGCTTAAGGGTGTTGATGAACCCCTCTATAAAAAATCAATTGCTGAACCATTTGATGAGACCTTATTTATTATTCAAGAAGAAATTCGTGCTGAAGATCTTACTAATGAGAAAGTTGTTTCCAAGTCAAGTGTGTCAAAGGTTCCAGTCAAAGTTGTGAAAGCAACTGAGACTAACTCAGACACACATGAGTTGGATAACAAAAATGCCATGTTTACCATGCATAAGTTGCCTGTTGTTAATCCCTCTCATAAAGCATGTGGTGTTCCTGATTGTATGTCTTGTGCTTTTAATTTGATGTATGCTTATTTTAATGGTAAGCATGTTTCTAATGATAAGACTACTCCTCGTCAGCATGTGAATAATAGGAAGCATGACAGGTCTAAGACTGCTAGTCCTCCTAAAGCTAGAAAGGAGACATTTGTGCCTAAGCCTAAATAGAAATTTGTCAAGGCTGTTTACAAGATCAAATGTCCAGTCATTGAGAAAGTTGAGAACATTATAGTTAAGAATGTTGTTTTGCCTGATAAAGGCCAATTTTACAAGTATGCAGGACCCAACCAAGCTTGGGTTCCGAAGAAGGTCTAATCCATTTGTATTGCAGGGCATTAATCAGGTACAACCGGTAGTGTGGATTCTTGACAGCGGATCGTCAAGACATATGACCGGAGATAGAGCCCTGCTATCAAATGTGGTTGAGAAAGCTGGCCCAGTGGTTACCTTTGGAGATAACAGCAAAGGTTTAACTAAGGGATATGGTTGTTTGCTAGCTGGAAATGTTATCATTGAAAATGTGTATGTTGTGCAAGGACTTAAACACAATCTGCTTAGCATTAGTCAGTTCTGTGACAACGGCTACAATGTTTTATTCGACAAGCTAAAGTGTCAGATTCTGCACAAGTAAAATGAAAAACCCTCCTTGATGGGAATCCGGAAAGGAAATCTGTTCGTAGCTGACATGAACTCTGGAAGCAATCCTGAAGTCAATTGTTTCTATTCAAAGGCATCGTCAGATGAGAGTTGGCTATGGCACAAGAGATTTTCCCATCTCAATTTCAAAACAATAAATTCTCTTGTCAAAAGAGAATTGGTCAGAGGTCTGCCTCAGCTGGAATTCTCCCCAGAAGGACTGTGTGAGGCTTGCCAGAAAGGAAAATCAAAGAAAGCAAGTCACAGAGGCACTGACACATCCTCCATAACTGGTGTTCTACAATTATTGCACATGGATTTATTTGGACCAGTTAATGTTCTTTCGATGTCAAAGAAGTGTTACTGTCTTATGATAGTTGATGACTATTCCAAGTATACGTGGGTTTTATTCCTTCACTCTAAGGATGAAACACCACAAGTTGTTATTGATCATGTCAAGTTGATAGAGTTAGATTCTAATGTCCCTGTTAGAGCAATAAGGTCAGATAATGGAACAGAATTCAAGAATTCACTTCTCAATGGATTTTGTACAGACAAAGGGATTACCAGACAATTTTCAGCTCCTAGAACCCCTCAGCAAAATGGAATGGTAGAAAGGAAGAATCGTACATTGATTGAAGCTGCAAGAACGATGTTAAGTGAATCAGGTCTTCCAATGTACTTTTGGGTTGAAGCTGTCAATACTGCATGTTATACTCAGAATCGAACTCTAATCAACAAAGACTTCATGAAAACTCCTTATGAGATTATGAATGAACAGAAACCTTCTATCAAATACTTTCATGTATTTGGTGCCAGATGCTTCGTGCTCAAGGATGGAGATGATCGTCGTGGTAAATTCGAGGCAAAGGCATATGAGGGTATTTTTGTTGGATATGGAAGAAGATCATACAGGGTGTATATCATTGATCAACATAAAGTAACTGAAAGTGTAAATGTTACATTTGATGACACCAAACTCCCTAGTATCCAAACTGAAGATCCTTCTGAGAAACTGAAGTTTGATGATATGTCAGATTCAGAATCAGAACATGATCAAGAACCTGAGGTTGTTGCTGGTGAAGAACCTGTTAATCATGATGATACTCAAGGTAATGGTGATGGAAACATTGGCAACAATGGAGATACCACTGCTACTGACGAAGAATCATCAAGTCAACCTGACAACGACTCAGGGGGAGATGCTGAAGGATCAACTAGTAGGACACAACATCCCAATGAGTTTCGAGGTGAATCATCAAGATCAAATCTTCCAAGACAGACTGTCTGAAATAAAGCTCATCCTTTTGAGTTGATTATTGGTGATCCAGATGTTGGAGTCAGAACTAGACGTGCTACCCAAAATGAATGTCTATTCTCAGGATTTCTTTTTGAGATGGAACCTAAGAAGATTGAAGAAGCACTGACTGATCCAGATTGGGTGATTGCTATGCAAGATGAACTCAATCAGTTTGAACATCAACAAGTCTGGAAACTGGTACCTAGACCTATACACAAGAAAGTTGTTGGTACTCGGTGGGTATTCAGGAATAAACTAGATGAAGATGGTGTGGTTACAAGAAACAAAGCAAGACTGGTAGCTAAAGGATACTCTTAAGCTGAAGGCATTGATTATGATGAAACCTATGCTCCAGTGGCTAGACTAGAGGCCATCAGAATATTTCTGGCATTCGCAGCATTCTCTAACTTTAAAGTTTATCAAATGGATATCAAGAGTGCCTTTCTGAATGGAAAGCTGGATGAAGAGGCGTATGTAGAGCAACCTCCTGGTTTTGAAGATCCAGATCATTTGGATTTTGTCTACTTTCTTTTCAAGGCTATCTATGGACTCAAACAGTCTCCGAGAAAATGGTATGACACTCTCTCTGAATTTCTTATTGAAAATAGCTTTATTAGAGGTGTCATAGACAAAACTCTCTTTTCTAAAAAGTATAAGAATGATACTATATTAGTCCAAGTCTATGTTGATGATATAATATTTGGGTCTACGAATGATAATTTCTGTAAGAGATTTGCTAAGTTAATGCACAGCAAATTTGAAATGAGCATGATGGGAGAGCTGAAGTTCTTTCTTGGATTACAAGTAAATCAAAGGTTAGATGGAACTTTTATTTGTCAATCCAAGTATCTCATGGAACTCCTCAAAAAGTACAATCTAGAGGATTCTGCATCAGCAAGGACTCCGTCAACTACAGCTGTCAAGCTTGGACCATGTGAAAACTCCATTAAGGTAGATGTCACAAGCTACAGAGGTATGATTGGCTCGTTACTCTATCTTACTGCAAGTAGACCAGATATTATATAAGCTACATGCTTATGTGCAAGGTTCCAAGCGGATCCTAGAGATATTCATCTCGTTGATGTTAAACGAATCTTGAGATATCTTAAGGGAACACCAAATCTAGGTATTTGGTACCCTAAAGAATCTGGGTTTAACCTTGTTGGATATACAGATTCAGATTACCCAGGAAGTGTTGTTGATAGAAAAAGCACCTCAGGGAGTTGTCAATTCCTAGATAGCAGACTAGTCTCATGGTACAGCAAGAAACAGCAAACAGTTTCCAATTCAACGGCCGAGGCTGAATATATTGTTGCTGGAAGCTGCTGTGCTCAAATCTTGTGGATTAGGAATCAGCTACGGGACTATGGCTCTGTATTGAACAAAATACCTATTTTATGTGACAATACAAGTGCAATAGCCATCACCAACAACCCTGTGCAGCATACAAGGACCAAGCACATTGACATAAGGTATCATTTTATTAGAGAGCACGTCATGAATGGTACTGTTAAATTATTTTTTGTTCCAACAGAAGAACAAATAGCAGATATTTTCACTAAACCTCTTGATGAATCCATATTTACCAAATTAGTTGGTAAATTGGGTATGTTGAATAGCTTTAGTGATTAATCTTGTGAATATCTGAAATCTGTTCTTGAATGAATTTACAAATGATTTTTTCATAAATGAAAAATTCATTTGCAAATTTATTTTATCATATTTTCCATAATTTCTTGCTTATTTCTATGTAAGTTTTATTATCTTATCTTATTTATTTATTCTAGTTGTTAATTTTAATATCTCATAATATTTTATTTTCTCTAAAAATATTTTTCTATGAATTTTATTTTCTAAAATTCAACAGAAATCTATTTTTTGAAAAAAATATAATTATTTCTGAAATATTGCTTTTGTTTTTGTAAATTTATTCTGTAAACTGTAAGTATTAATTCTGTATATAATTGTTTTATTAATTCTGTGTTATAATTATTTATTCTGTTTATTTTGTTTATAATTGTTTTATTTTGTAACTGTAAACCTTCTGCAATGACAATTGGCAAGACAATTGAAATTGTCTTGCTGAAAGTCATTTCAGTATATATATATATATATATATTTGTTTTATTTTTTACTAGAATGACAATCGGTATGACTATCGATTGTCTTTCTAGTTTATTCTGATATATTCATGACTTTTATAATGGTATGACAATCGGTATGACTATCAGATTGTCATACCGGTTTTATTTTTATTTGTTTTTGTTATTTCCTTTAGCCTGGTATGACAATCGGGAAGACAATCGGTATGACTTTCCTCGATTGTCATACCAGTTGTCTACTTAAGTCTTCTTTATTGTTTGTTTCTGTTATTAGTAATCAGTTCAGTTTTTTTGTAATAGCCCCAATTTTTGGAAATTTTTGAAACCATTATGAATAGTGATTTTGCAGATTATGCTGAATAAAAAAACTTTTCATGCCACACTATGTAGGGGTTCTGTTATTGATATTCTGAGATTTTATTAGTACTCTATATGGTATATAAGTGTATGTAAAGATCGTCAGAATCCAATTCCGAACACTTTGATTTTTCCCGAAAATCCACCAGATACCGAAAGAATTGAGTATAAGGTAACATGATTAAAAGGATTTAAATTCAAGGATTATGAGAGAGGATCATAAAAGGAATATAATGTATTGATAAAGGTTAAGGGAACCCAAGTAATAAGATCCCGGGTATGATCCCTCAAATGATAAACGAAAACGAAAGTTAAGCGAACCGTATAACAGATCAGCGGTCATTAGCCAAATAATTAAAAGCTAATCAAAGAGATTAGTGGGGATGATGTCATCAAACCAATGAGAAGAGGACAAAGGAGGGAGGGTGACATCACATG
Source organism: Apium graveolens (assembly GCF_009905375.1). Lineage (NCBI taxonomy): Eukaryota > Viridiplantae > Streptophyta > Magnoliopsida > Apiales > Apiaceae > Apium > Apium graveolens. The sequence goes on from NC_133647.1 coordinate 66,623,021, forward strand.
GTGACATAAGCATGACCAAGCAAGTGTGTTGTTGGATGATTGTGAGCCACACAATATTTACCATGGTAACAACCTAATTAACAAGCAAAACAAACACAAAAAATCAAAAGCAACCAAAACAAAAACATTTTCTTCTTCCCCCACTCTTTGCTCTCGGCTTTTCCATGAAAAGCAAAGGAGAAAATTTCAAAAATCAAGCTACACACCTTCATAATTCAAGAGGTTTGTTTCTTTAGCTTCCATAATTCATAACTAAGATGAGCCATAAGTTTAAGCTCAAGATTCCATGTTTAACATAGCTAATCAATACATCTAAGTTCTTGGTGAATAGTGTTTTCAAGAAACTAACTTTGTGTTTTCTTATGTTTTCTTCAAGATCCAAGCTTAGTAAAGATAGTTAGTGGTTATTTAAGGCTTCCTAAGTGATTCTCCACTCTCCAAGGAAGATTACCAGACTCGTCCCAAGCCATTTGTAACCCCCAGTCGCTCAGGCAAGTTTTCTACCCGTATAACTGTTGTTGTGATGTATATGTGTATATGCATGATCTTGTGATAAATGCATATTTGTTATTAGCAAATTCTTGCGATATATTGGAGCATGTGATATGGTATATATGCATGCCTGTTTCGTATTCTTGATTTATATATCTGTTGGTTCAAATGCTTATTAGTTGCATAATACATATGCTAGAGATAAGCAGTAGTTGCGTATACCCTTAGTATAGGGGACCCAAAGGTGAACATATTTCTAAACCGGGAGTCGATATTCCCGAGTATATATATATATATATATATATTTATTTATATATATATATATTTATATATATATGGATATAGTTTTCAAAACTATTGATCGAATAAGGTTTATTCGATAACTTTATTTTATTTAATGAATATTATTTGAATATTCATTCGAGGACTTATGACCCTGTTTATTCTATTTAATGATTATTATTTGAATATTCATTTGAGGATGTATGACTCCGTTTATTTTATTTAATGAATATTATTTATAATATTCATTCGAGGTATTAAGACTCCGCTTATTATTTAATAATATCCTTTATTTTATTAAAGAATAATGTTTCGATAATCAAACTTATTTTCGATTATTCGAATAAAGATAGTACTTTCATATAAGTATATCTTTGGTTATTTAATATCCATTTCAAGTATGAGTTTTAAAACTTCTACTTCGATTATTTTTATAAGGATTATCTTTATGAGAATATTATTTAAATAATAATATTCAGATATTTCTAATATATCGGGACTAATTTATTTTAATAAATCAGTAGTACTCCAAACATTCTTAAAAATGTTTTCGAGACTTCAAAATGATTTCTAAAAGTTAGGGCGGATCCCAAAACTCATTCTTTTATATTTAAGATCCTCCTTTCGAAGGGGATTTAAATACTCGCTCAAAACCTGGGGGATCCGGCTCTGTGGTGTATTTTACATTCGCAACGTGGTTGCTGTTTTGAGAAAACAATTTGATTACTTGCCCAACGTTCGGGAAGTAAGTCCATCTAATTGATTCGGCATAAGCGACAGGCCGGGGTACGGTCTATCAAAGTGTAAGTGGCTGGGTGGCAGTCCATCAACGCGTAAGAGGCCGGGTGGCGGTCCAGCACAAGGTCCTTATGTGGCCAGGGTGATGACCGGTGGGGGATTCATCCATCTACTAGTAGAAAAGGTTACTTATTGGTATTTTTGCCTGATCAGCAAGATATCGGGTTTATGCCAAGGTTTTCTCCATTCCAAATTCATTGGATATTGCAACTCTATTTATACTTTTCATAACAGAGGTTTTCAAGGAGTGTATGAAATGTATATATATATCGAGACTTAATGAAGTATCTCGTAACTTCATTATTTATAATGATATTTCAAAGATTGAATCTATTCAAGTCTTTTCTTGTAGTCTCATCTATGTGATGAACTTTTGAAACTGATGATACCTTGAACGGTGGTAGTTCAAGTAGTATCCGGAAAAGATATAAGTATATTGGAGTATCTTGTAACTTCATCTTTTCAACTTATATCTGGTTAATGATTATCTTATGCATGACAAAGATTTTCATAAAAACGTTGAGACAAGGTTAGATATATGAAATCATCTTGCAAAGATAGTTTTATACAGTTATAAACTGGAACTCTGTGTATATTATGCATGGAAGAGGACTTCCAAGATTTTGAAAAGTATATATATACATATATACTGAATATTTTGCGACTTGGTCGCGTTAAGATATCAGCTTGGTTCATTTCTTCTTGACCAAGACTTTCATGAGTATTATGAGAATGCTCATATATACTTAATCATTATACATATTATTTTGGTGGGCTTGTTGCTCACCCTTGCTTTCTTCTTTCATCACATAACAACAGATAGAAAAGATGAACAGGACCAAGCTCCCAATTCGCGAGCGGATAGGAAACGTTCCGCAGTTTCCTATAGGCATTGATGTCGCTGTAGCTGAGGTAGGAACTACCAATAAGCTAGGCTTTCAACTTTTGAGGAACCAGACTTATGTATCTTTATCAATTGTAATAATGGCAAAGAAATGTAAATCTATTCAGAAACCCTTTTAAGGTGTAATGGCATATAATTTTGGAATAAAATGACTCGTGTTATTTTTTGGATATTCATCTCTGAGACTATAACTTATGGTGTGTGTGTTTATTGTGGGGTCACCGTACAGAGTAGTTGATTGTTTATTAAGATTGGGTGTTATTAAGGGAAATGGAACTCGTGACAACCCGGATCCCCGACCCCGGATTTGGGGGTATTACAGAAATGGTATCAGAGCCAAGCGTTATAAACCTCAGAGATGATGTGACGTTAAGATAATAAGTTCACTAAGATAATAAGAACTCTTGCCAAGTTCATAGTCGGGCTACTTAACGTAGTACTGACAGTTAAAACCCTTATGGGAACCCTTATAAATATCGTGATAGAAGCGTAGTTCGTTATCGTATATGGTAGCGGGACTCCGAACCCTGAGGTTGAGGAGCAACAACGCGATGATGTTTTATTACTTATTGGAGATCAGATTATGGATCCGATAGAGCGTCCTAACGCAGGATCGGATGATGTTCATATTGAGGATGTGGCGGTTGAGGATGTTGTCCTAGAAGGGATAGTTGCTGAGGAGGATCCCATGGAGGATCCTGACAAGAATGAATAAAGGACCACTGATGAATTGATGACCATGGTTAGGTCGACTACCAGAGGTAGGATTGGTCGGTCACTACCGGAGGTTCATTCAAGTTTGTAAAGATAGTAGCCCCCTTTAACGCGGCTTACTCGTAAGACTGAGAAGTTTGAATGGACAGAGAAATACGAGAACAACTTTCAAGAACTGAAGCAAAGATTGGTGACGGCCCCTATGATGGCGTTGCTGGATGGAAAAGGAGATTTTTTGATGTGTAGTGACGCTTCGCATAAGGAATTAGGGTGCTTCTTATACAGCACAACAAGGTAATCGCGTACGCGTCAAGATAATTAAGGGAATATAAAATTTGATATCCCCACCCATGAGCTTGGGCTCGTGGTAATAGTTTTGCCCTAAATATTGGAGGCACTACTTGTATGGAGAGAAGTGCGAGATTTACACAAGCCATAAGTGCTCTAGTGCATTTTCACGCAGAAAGAGCTCAACATACGCCAGAGGAGGCGGTTAGAGCTAATCAAGAATTATGATTGGGAGATTCTTTATCATTCGGGGAAAGCCAATGTGGTGGCTGATGCCCTTAGTAAAAAGGAGAGACTCAAGATAATAATGTCTTTGGGAGAGTTTATAAGAGATTTTGAGAAAATGGAAATAGAAGTGAAGGTAACCGGAGCCGGTACCGAAAAGTTGTTTGAGATTGCAATACAGACCGAATTATTGGAAAAGAACATATTGTGCCAGAAAAAGTGATGAATGAAGGCAGAGAGCCAACAAATAGATATGAGATTAATACCGAGAAAGATGATAAGGGAATAATGAGGTATTCCTATAGAATTTGGGTTCCAAATGTTCAAGAGCTTAAAGATGAGATCTTAGATGAAAGTCATAGTTCAAGGAATAAGATTTAGGGCAAACCCTGAATGTGATAGTCAGGGAGGACGCCATCAAGATAGAAGGAACCCATAACATAATGAAGTGGAAAATGAGGATTTTAACGTATAAGATAACCCCAAGTATGGGAGAAGGATGAAACATTTCATACTAAGGAAACAGAAAGTCGAGTAAGGAAAGGAGACCCGAGACGGTACTCCTATACGGCAATTCATGGACCTGTCTAAAAAGAACTTAGACTATTATCCCCAACCACCACCTTGAGGAAACAATACGGTAGGAAATTCTTTCCTGACCTTTAAATCGCTAAGCTCTCAGAGTTCCGAGGAACGGGTTGACCCAGTCGAGGCAAGAGCCTGGCTAAAGGAAATATAGGAATCATTTGAAATTCTAAATGATTAACGAATCACAAAAGACTGTTTTGTCACTTACCCTCCTAAGAGAGAGGCCACCCGCTGGTGAAAGACCAAGAAAGGCACGGAGCCAGAGGTTAGAATAAACTGATTAACGTTCAGTCAATTGTTTTCGGGAAAGTAACTCCCGAGGTTATGAAGGTAGTATAAAAAAAAACTTTAGAGCCAGAACAAAAGCGGACAAGTATGATGAATTATGAATTTAAGTTGTAAAAGTTGTCAAGATTCGTTCTGAGGACACGAATCTTGAATGACGGGATGTTTGAAATCAATGCTTATGTTGTGTTGGTTCATGTAATGGTTGTAATGGATACGAAAATAAAAGAATGAAAAGGGTAGAAATATAAAGGGATATAAAGGAAATAAAGTTGAGAAGTGATAAGGGAGTTAGGTATGGGAAACCCTAAGAAACCCTTGTAATAAATATAGAGAGGTGTGTCATCATCATCGCGATGGTGACTGATCATGAGATAAATTCAAGGTTTGAAGGCGTAAGCGATACGTATAGTTAATTCCCTTGAAGTTGACAGTATTCGATGAAACTTTGAGATAGATCGATTGATTAATAAGGAAACGCGGATGGACTGAGGAGTCAAGAAAGTAAGAAATTAGGAAAATTGGATGAAGGAAGTGACCTTCAAGAATATGAAGTATAAGACCGGTGGCTTGATACCCAGAAAGGGAGGCGCCAGGTATGAAAGATATCCCAACATTGAGATGACTGTTGAGATAAACAACAAAAGTAAATAAGGAATTATTAAGAAGAAGTTCATGTTAAACACGACCAATATCTTCCAGAACATCCTTGTTATCGTTACCCAATTTAGGCAATAAAAGCGGATAACCGTTGTTATCTTTTGGAGGCCATATTGATTGACCTCATTTTGAATACAGATGTTATTGTGAAATTTAGCATATACTATCGAGGTGGGAATGATTGAATAAGACACCCTTATCAGGGATATATGACTTGATTATCCATGGAAGGATGCATGTACCTTTTTAAAGGTAGAATTAAGGATAGATCATCGGTAACTTAAAATGAATCCTAGGGAAATGCATAAAGGTTGGAATTTCACCCTTAATAGGGATAGTATGAGTTTTGACAGTATGAATTGGAAAGGATTAAGGTAATAACAACCTTTAAGAATCAGTGGAGAAATTTTTTCAGAAGTATATAGACAATGATTCTGGTATTAATAAATGGTATCTTGATATGCCCTGTATCTAGGGAATACATGAGGAACGATTCAAGGATAACCTTAGAGGTTTTACAAGGAGAAAGGTAATATTCAAAATTCTCAAGAATAGAAATATTGATAAAGGAAATATGACGTAATTATAATGATGCCAATTGGGGCACGTGTTAAACCACGAGAAAGTATGGATCAAACCAGTAATGGTCAAAATTGTTCAGGGCAATTAGGACTTAAGATAAAAGATGTTCTAAGTATGATTGAGAGTCAGTCGTGACAGTGATTAACCTCTAAAGACTGAGGCAATAACTTATGGAAAAATGGTGATATTTTTTTTTTACTCATCAGATTTTAAGGAAAACATCTTCACATAAGCTGTGATTGAAATGAGGTAGAAAATTTATTTGGAGGTGGTTAAAATGACAATGACCGTAAGGAAATTTTACTATCAGGAAAGGTCAAAGAGGTGGCCGACACTTTAAAGGTAAGAGCATAATTATCGGCGCTCGTGCCAGAAGAATACAATGATAATGGTTAAAGTCGTGAAGATTGTATTATGATTTGAAAGATTGACATTCCTTCCGATGACTGTGCAATACCCAACTGTAATAGTAGTTTGGTAAAGGTTTAATTCGTATAATCCCCATGAGCGGGCTATCTATCTCAGAAGATACTATCTTGAGATAATCCAGGACCATGTTTCAAAAAGGACTAGACGAACCCTTGAGTTAAGTCTTCTATTTAAGTGTTAGATATATTTGATAATGTCATGGCTAATATGATTTATGTTTAGATTTCAGATCTTACTTAACAGGACAAATCAGTACTTAACCATTAATCAGTACTTATACTGGAAGTCAGGACTTAAGGATATCAGTACTTATATTATCAGGAGATAATCATCAGAAGTTAGATATCAGAACTTAAGTGCTGAAGGACGTTCAGATAAGGACAGTAGCTGATTAAAGGAAAGAAGATCGAGATAAACATAAGAAGAGATATGCATGAAGAAGGAGTTCCGTGAAGAATGGAATACTTGGAAGAAAAGATATCTGATTGATATATTTTAGGAAGCAGAATTATATTCCATATCAATTAGCGTTTATCTTGTAACTGTGTAGTATATAAACACAGACATAGGGTTTACACTATAAGTGTTGTAATATTCAAGAAAATTATTCATTGTAACCCTAGCATCTCTCGTGATATTTGTTCATCACTGAGAGGTAACAGTTCCATACTGTAACAGAGTTTATTGTTTCAATAAAGTTTTTTTTCTGTTACTTAAGATATTAAAGTTCGATTTGATTGTATTATACACTGTATTCACCCCCTCTACAGTGTGTGTGACCTAACATTAAGGCATACGATTAAGAATGGTATTAACCTGCTATCGTTGCCTTGACTGAAACTCTTCTGCAATTTTATCTACTTCATATCATGAAAGTATGTCAGAGTTTGGAGTGTTCTTCATGAATTATGATTGGTGATTATGTTAACTCCTTAGAAGTATTCTATACGACATGTATGGACTCCGTATGGTTAGATATTAAGATTTCATGGAAAGTGAATGACGACAGTAGGTTAGTGGTGGACCATAGTAATGCAGTAATGATTCTGTGAGTAATGAGCTGATTACAACCGTGAGAGTTGTATTGGAATGGATGTTGAGATTGAGTACCACTAATCGGGTCGTGGTAGTGTATAAGTTATCATTGATAGACTAATTAAGTAGAGTATCTACCTATTGAATATTTATTCCCTCTTATGAAAAGAGAGTCGTATTACTATATGAGGAAGGTTGCGGTGCAAGCATAGAATTCTAGTAACGATAATGTCTAGAATAAGATCCCAGATTCGATTTTCGATATCGAGGGAGTTTCAAAGGTGATTGTGTATAAGCTCGAGCAAGAGCATGGGTCCATAGAATGATGGACAGAATATCACAAATATTTAGGCATGTGAAATACGATGTTATAATACCTGATGTTGATATATATACGTATATGTTTTGTTCTCCTATGACAAACCTCTATAGTTCAGAGGTAGATTCCAAGCCAGATATTTTGTGGCAGTATATTTTATATATATACAATTCTCTTCAATTCGTTCTTTTCTCTCCTTTTCATTTCATATAAGCTGAGAAGAACAACCCTTCCAGAAGGGGAGGTATTACCGAATGACTATCTATCTGTGTGATAGAAGCCTAGTAGGATATCATCTATTGTTTAATTGCTTGTCAAGTACTAAAGGCTGGCCACCTTCTGTACTAACTATGTGATATAACAAGTGTTCATGATCATAGTGATCTCTCAAAAAATTCCTTTACTTCTATATGATTGATCAAACTTTGGGAAATAGAAACAGCTGAAAAAGGAGTAGTAAAGTTATGGTGGTATTCGGAATGGAAACACATTCGTGATACTAAGGTTGACGTGGTTATTAAAAGGTTATAGAACGCTAACGAGCAAAAGTATAACCAGTATAATATTAGGAACGGAAGGTAGTAGCGATTACGAACTGGAAAAGAATGGGTATTGAGAAGCAAAAGCTCTAATGCTAAAAGCTATAATGAGAGTCTGTGCAATAGACTTGAAAGAAATTGGAATGATCACTTAACACGGATTGAGTTTTCTTACGACAATAGATCATATGTCATTATCGAGATGTCGCCTTATGAGATCCTTGAGGGAAGACAATGTCGATCTCCCTTATGTTAGGATAAAGTTGTAGAGCGCAAGATGCTCGGACCCGCAGTAGTCCAAAGGACCAAGGATATAATAGATCTAATCAGAGGACGGCTGGGAGTAGCTCAAGATGGACATAAGAAGTATGCTGATTTGACAAATGAAAGGACAAAGAGTATGAAGGAGGGAACCTTGTATTGTTAAAAGTATTCCCTTAAAAAGGAATTGATGAGGGTTGGAAAGAAAGGAAAGTTTAATCCACGAATTGTTGGACCCTTGGATATATTAAGACGTATTGGGAATGATAGCATATGAGCTAGCCCTACCCCCGAACATGTAGCAAGTCATAACGTGTTTCACGTATCAATATTAAGGAAGTGTAATTCGGATGCCAGATAAATAGGGGCATATGAGCGCCTAGACATGCAACCAGACGTAACCTATATGGAGCAACCAGGAAGGGTTATAGAGTGAAAAGGAGCAAGTGCTTAGGAGAAGGGTTATCAAACTAGGCAGAGTTTAGTGGTAGGACCACAATGTGGGAAAATTTACTGGAGAGTTAGAAAGTGCAATGCTAAGAGAGTATCCCTATTCATTTTCTATCTGATTCCGGGACGGAATCCTTTTAAGGAGGGGAGACTGTAATAACCCCAATTTTTGGAAAATTTTGAAACCCTTATAAATAGTGATTTTGCAGATTATGCTGAATAAGAAAACATTTCATGCCACACTATGTAGGGGTTCTGTTATTGATATTCTGAGATTTTATTAGTACTCTATATGGTATATAAGTGTATGTAAAGATCGTCAGAATCCAATTCCGAACACTTTGATTTTTCCCGAAAATCCACCAGATACCGAAAGAATTGAGTATAAGGTAACATGATTAAAAGGATTTAAATTCAAGGATTATGAGAGAGGATCATAAAAGGAATATAATGTATTGAGAAAGGTTAAGGGAACCCAAGTAATAAGATCCCGGGTATGATCCCTCAAACGATAAACGAAAACGAAAGTTAAGCGAACCGTATAACAGATCAGCGGTCATTAGCCAAATAATTAAAAGCTAATCAAAGAGATTAGTGGGGATGATGTCATCAAACCAATGAGAAGAGGACAAAGGAGGGAGGGTGACATCACATGGTGACATAAGCATGACCAAGCAAGTGTGTTGTTGGATGATTGTGAGCCACACAATATTTACCATGGTAACAACCTAATTAACAAGTAAAACAAACACAAAAAATCAAAAGAAACCAAAACAAAAACATTTTCTTCTTCCCCACTCTTTGCTCTCGGCTTTTCCATGAAAAGCAAAGGAGAAAATTTCAAAAATCAAGCTACACACCTTCATAATTCAAGAGGTTTGTTTCTTTAGCTTCCATAATTCATAACTAAGATGAGCCATAATTTTAAGCTCAAGATTCCATGTTTAACATAGCTAATCAATTCATCTAAGTTCTTGGTGAATAGTGTTTTCAAGAAACTAATTTTGTGTTTTCTTATATTTTCTTCAAGATCCAAGCTTAGTAAAGATAGTTAGTGGTTATTTAAGGCTTCCTAAGTGATTCTCCACTCTCCAAGGAAGGTTACCAGACTCGTCCCAAGCCATTTGTAACCCCCAGTCGCTCAGACAAGTTTTCTACCCGTATAACTGTTATTGTGATGTATATGTGTATATGCATGATCTTGTGATAAATGCATATTTGTTATTAGCAAATTCTTGCGATATATTGGAGCATGTGATATGGTATATATGCATGCCTGTTTCGTATTCTTGATTTATATATCTGTTGGTTCAAATGCTTATTAGTTGCATAATACCTATGCTAGAGATAAGCAGTAGTTGCGTATACCCTTAGTATAGCGGACCCGAAGGTGAACATATTTCTAAACCGGGAGTCGATGTTCCCGAGTATATATATATATATATATATATATATATATATATATATATGGATATAGTTTTCAAAACTATTGATCGAATAAGGTTTATTCGATAACTTTATTTTATTTAATGAATATTATTTGAATATTCATTCGAGGACTTATGACTCTGTTTATTCTATTAAATGATTATTATTTGAATATTCATTTGAGGATGTATGACTCCGTTATTCATTCGAGGTATTAAGACTCCGCTTATTATTTAATAATATCCTTTATTTTATTAAAGAATAATGTTTCGATAATCAAACTTATTTTCGATTATTCGAATAAAGATAGTACTTTCATATAAGTATATCTTTGGTTATTTAATATCCATTTCAAGTATGAGTTTTAAAACTTCTACTTCGATTATTTTTATAAGGATTATCTTTATGAGAATATTATTTAAATAATAATATTCAGATATTTCTAATATATCGGGACTGATTTATTTTAATAAATCAGCAGTACTCCAAATATTCTTAAAAATGTTTTCGAGTCTTCAAAATGATTTCTAAAAGTTAGGACGGATCCCAAAACTCATTCTTTTATATATAAGATCCTCCTTTCGAAGGGGATTTAAATACTCGCTCAAAACTTGGGGGATCCGGCACTGTGGTGTATTTTACATTCGCAACGTGGTTGCTGTTTTGAGAAAACAATCTGATCACTTGCCCAACGTTTGGGAAATAAGTCCATCTAATTGAGTCGGCATAAGCGACAGGCCGGGGTACGGTCTATCAAAGTGTAAGCGGCTGGGTGGCAGTCCATCAACGCGTAAGAGGCCGAGTGGCGGTCCAGCACAAGGTCCTTATGTGGCCAGGGTGATGACCGGTGGGGGATTCATCCATCTACTAGTAGAAAAGGTTACTTATTGGTATTTTTGCCTGATCAGCAAGATATCGGGTTTATGCCAAGGTTTTCTCCTTTCCAAATTTATTAGATATTGCAACTCTATTTATAATTTTCATAACAGAGGTTTTCAAGGAGTGTATGAAATGTATATATATATCGGGACTTAATGAAGTATCTCGTAACTTCATTATTTATAATGATATTTCAAAGATTGAATTTATTCAAGTCTTTTCTTGTAGTTTCATCTATGTGATGAACTTTTGAAACTGATGATACCTTGAACGGTGGTAGTTCAAGTAGTATCCGGAAAAGATATAAGTATATTGGAGTATCTTGTAACTTCATCTTTTCAACTTATATTTGGTTAATGATTATCTTATGCATGACAAAGTTTTTCACAAAAACGTTGAGACAAGGTTAGATATATGAAATCACCTTGCAACGATAGTTTTATACAGTTATAAACTGGAACTCTGTGTATATTATGCATGGAAGAGGACTTCCAAGATTTTGAAAAGTATATATATACATATATACTGAATATTTTGCGACTTGGTCGCGTTAAGATATCAGCTTGGTTCATTTCTTCTTGACCAAGACTTTCATGAGTACTATGAGAATGTTCATATATACTTAATCATTATACATATTATTTTGGTGGGCTTGTTGTTCACCCTTGCTTTCTTCTTTCAACACACAACAACAGATAGAAAAGATGAACAGGACCAAGCTCCCAATTCGCGAGCGGATAGGAAACGTTCCGCAGTTTCCTATAGGTGTTGATGTCGCTGTAGCTGAGGTAGGAACTACCAATAGGCTAGGCTTTCAACTTTTGATGTACCAGACTTATGTATCTTTATCAATTGTAATAATGGCAAAGAAATGTAAATCTATTCAGAAACCCTTTTAAGGTGTAATGGCATATAATTTTGGAATAAAATGACTCGTGTTATTTTTTGTATATTCATCTCTGAGACTATAACTTGTGGTGTGTGTGTTTATTGTGGGGTCACCGTACAGAGTAGTTGATTGTTTATTAAGATTGGGTGTTATTAAGGGAAATGGAACTTGTGACAACCCGAATCCCCCACCCCGGATTTGGGGGTGTTACATTTTTGTTTTTCCTTTCAAATTCCAGCAGTTGTGTTTCTTTCTCTCTCTCTTCGAACTAATCAACAGTTACCATTGTTCTTGCTCGAGTTTTTACTCAGCTTCACAAAACTCCACTTTTGAGATATATACATACACGTGTATATATACAGAAGTGCTGCACGTTTTGTTTCTAGGTTTTAAAATTCTCTTTGTTATTGGGTGCGTATAAAATCTGTTTTGTTTTAAGTGTGTTTGTGGGACAAAAATCAACTAGATATACTTGTTTTAAAATTTTTGGGATATAATTAAATTAATTCAGATTATTATTTATTTTTAATTCGAATTACTCTTAATTTAATTCTTAAAATTCTGAAATTGTGTGTTTTATTGAATTTTTTTAATGGCTCTCAATTTCCAAATTGTCTCGCATAATCTTGTTGGTTATTTTAATCCAGAAAAATGTGATGTGGAAAAATTTAAGCCGTGGATTAGATTTTTAAAAGACCATTCGATTGTTAGCTCTGCTATTAAATCAAATGTGCTTTTAAATGTCGATCTGCTCAGACTGATTTGCACAACCTCTACTGTGGCCGATGATTTTAAATCTTTTTCATTCACCGTGGCAAACACACAGTATGTAGTTGATGAAACAGTCGTCAATCGAGCGTTAAATTTTCTAATGGACAATTTCTGTAATTTACCCTCTGAAAATGATATTTCAAACTTTTTCCATGCTATTCACTATCAGGGGGTGATTAATTTAACCAAGTTGTCTAAATTCAATTTGGTTTCTGAATAGGATATTTTCTTCGATACACTTTCCAAAGTGTTTGCCAACTGCACTAAATCCAACTTTCACAACATCACTTCCACTCTGCAGTATATTGGTCTTGCGGTTGTTTTCAATCAAAGGATCAATTTTGGCAAACTACTTTTACCCATTCTTCTGAGATGTCTCACTACTGCTTTACGTGATCATTCTACAAATCGTAGGGTTTCATGCTACTACGCTCGTTTTCTCATGCTCATAGTAGAACATCTTCTCTCACCTGAGCATAAAGCTCTTTTTGCTAACTCTTCAGTAACTGAACCCCCTCCAGTAAGCAAAAAGATTTATACACGCCAAGACACAACCTTTAAATTCATGCAAGTTCCAGTACTTGTATCTGCTTTCATGGCCACTTACATTCCTTTACCTATCTTCAATCTTCCCGGTCATGAACAGCAAGCTCAACCTCCAGTGGTTCAAACCACCCAGGCTCAAACATCAGATGCTCTTCCTCTGCAGGTAATAATTCCTCAAACTCAAACTATTCCTACTTCTGTTGAAAGACCCCCAGTGGTTGATAGGACTGACCATGAAGTTGTAGAACCACAGCTTCAATCCCAGGTCAAAGAGCCAAACACAGAGTCACAACCTATCTCAACCTCTCCCCCACTGTCTAAAATGTTGCCTAGAAGGTTAGTAGGAAGTAGTATGTTGGTGGATGTGAATGAACCCTCAGCTCTGCCTCCTCCCAAGAAAAGAAGAACATTTACTGAGGCATCTGAAAGCCCATCCTTGTCCTCCCGACAAGACATGGACTTTGATATGGCCAGTGAACAGTTACTAGAGACATTCTATCAACATGATGAATCTATTGAAATTCGCCATAGGGCCATGGCATCCTGTACTGAGTCAAGCACACTTCCATTACTCACAATGGAAGCATACAGACCAATAGATGATACTCAGGATACGGAGCGAGGAGTGCACATTGAGTCGGTCACAGTGCCTGCCATAGTTACGGCAGAAGAGGAGTCACATGCTTTTGAGGGAAAATCTGACTCTCAGCCACCTTTAATAGAGTCATTTTCCCCCCTCCCAGATCCAACACCTCTGGCCCCCTCATTCTCCACTCGCAGATTTATCTGGAGAAAGTGGAGGGCAACTCGGTCAATCTATCCCTGAAGCAATTCAGACATCTATTTCACATGAAAAGGTAGGTTTGACTGAGGATCGGGACTCGCGAATTCCCATTGCACCACCACTGACCTCTCTTGAAGAGGGTAGGGTGATTTCAAATGCAGGTACAGAAGATCAGCATCAGGAAGACTCCTCACGAGCAATAATATTGAGAGATACACAAGCACGTGAGTTGAGTGAATCAAACATGATAGATATTCAGGTGAGCGCACACACAGACACAAACACTGAAAATCTGTTAGCTCAAATTGCTGAACTGAAAGAACAACTTGCAAAAAGTCAGGCTGAGGCTCAATCATTCAAAGCACAAGTGGTTGAACGGTCTTCTTCTTCCACCTCTGTCAATAATCAGCTGACTCTCATCAGGACTGAAATATCAGATTTGAAGACATCTGTTGTACCAAAGCTTAACTCAATTCAGGCATCTCCAACGTTATCAGCTGAAGATATTTCAAACTTCTGCTCTCTCCATACAAGAATGACTTCTCTTGAAGACTTGGTTGAAATGAATCATTCACTGGATTCCTCCAGATTTCTGAAGATAGAGACGGGCATGGAACATCTCAATGAAGGGATGAAGCACTTGTACTTCATGATCAAAAATTCTCACTGCCCTAATGAAGAACAAAGAACTTTCTTTGAAGGGCCGTCTGGTGGAGGCTCAGGCTCTGGAGGTGATGGAGGTCATGGAGGATCTAGAGGAAAGTCTGTAGAGGTTTCCTCAACTAAGGGGGAGAAGAAAGGGAGAAGTGGGAGAAGTGGAAAGGGAAAAGAAAAAGATTCTTCTGTTGGAGGCACAGGGAAGGCTGATGATGTCTACTATAGTGGAGAACAGGATGACTTTGATATTTTTGACATTCCCACTGAACCAGTCTTGGAAGATAAAGATGGTTTCTTTGAAGCTGAGGAGGAAAGTGATTTTGGAGAATGGTAAGAGGAAGCTCCAGTGGATTCTATTTTTGAGAAAGAGTTTCAGCAGCAGCAGTCGAAGTTGAAAAGAAAAGAAGCTGAACTCAAAAAGATATCCCAGATCATTGATATGAGGAAAAATATTGAACGAACAGAAACTCTTGAAAAGCAACGTCTTCATGACATTAAAGCTAAAGAAAGGAGAAGAGATGTCAGACTGAAGATTGGTGAAAAATGGGATGAAGCTAGGAGAGTACTTGATATGCCTCAGCTGAGCACAAACAATGATAGGCAGTTTCTACATCTTCTGGACAAGCTGGAGATCTCTAATCCAAACAATGACGTGTACATGAATGCTATAAAGACTGAAGTCTCAAGGATCACAGCTGCCTTTGACAGATCTCTAAATGAAATGAGCATATTTGTATATTGTCAGAGCGAAGGATCTTTCAAGGTATCACTTCATCTGTTTGAGAATCGTTCTTTATCAGAGATTTGGGTTTTTCTCAACAAAGTCAAAAGAAGCTCAGAATTGAATGAAGTTCTTTGAGAAAGGCTCAAAGAGTTTGCCAGCAGGGCTAGTCCTCAAGTGGTCAACAATCCTCATCAGGTAAGATTCTTTAAGTCTGACTGTCTTCAAATTTGCCAGCTCGATTCACAATCTCTTAAAGGCTACTCAGCTAAACATCTTGTCTGGATGGAACATCATTTAAGAACTGCTGGATATTCATCCATGTTGAAAACTCAAGCAGCTGATCTGATTCAAGCTTATTGTGAAAAGCATATTAAAAGGTACACTCAGTTCAAGAATAAGCTAAAGTCAGTTGGAGTTCAACCAGTCAGACCAACCAGCTTCACTTCTGAAAAGGATCGTGTCTTTGACAAGGAATTGCTTCAAGATTTGGAAGAAGGTGAATTCGGAAGGGAAGACAACTGAATTCAATTAGCTCAAAACTTAATGTAATATGATTAGGGCTTTATGAATCAAGATAGACTAATGTAGTTATATGTTCAGTCTAGAGGAACATCTATAAATTTCTTTTGGAATCTGGAAAATGTTAAATATTATCCATAACTTTTCTGCTATTTACTTTGCATTACTGTTTATATCTTTTTCTTACTTGTTAGTTGAGTTATCCTCTAGGTATTTGTTGTTATTGTCTAACAAATAAATAGGGGGAGATTGAAAGGCATATGTCATAGCCTATTTATTTATTCGAGGATTTAACTCAACTCAAATAAGGATGTAACAAGTAAATAGTGGTTCTATCATCAGAGAGATCTCTCAAAGTAACATATGTCAAAGGATTAAGTAACATTGTTCGTCTACAGACTAGAGGACTTAATTCACTGGAAGAAGCTCAAGAATTTGATCAAGCCTCAGTGATATAAATCAAGATTGTGGATTTAATCAAGTGACAGAGATCTCGTTAGGGTATTAATTAATTACGAGGATTTAGTCTGAAGAAAATCAAGAGTATCAAAGTCAAGGCATGAAGAAACGTCACGGAAGTTAGTCACTCATGAACCACACAGTACATTGAATGTCAACATTGAAGTGGTGGAATTGATTCATAATTGACAGTGATTTTCAGAAGAATGGTTGCTGCTCAAGATTAGTATTAATTCTCTATTAATTAATTAAGTCATATAATTTAATTAAGAGAATAAATTAAATCTGCAAAGATTAATTTATTGATTAATTGAATTAATTGATTAATTAATTCAGAATTATTATTTGATTAAAATCTTTTTTAATCCAGCAAGACTATCTTTTGTATTAGCAAGACAATCGGTATGACAATCAATAGTCATACCGAAAGTCATGCTAGTTCATTTAAGATTGTCTTGCCGAAAGTTCTATCAGTTCAATGGATAGTCCTACCGAAAGTCCTACCAGTTAAAAGGATTGTCATGCTAAGCTAAAAGGATTGTCTTGCCAGTTAAATCATGGATTTGATTTAATATAAAAGAATTGAAGCTGATTTTCAACAGAAGCAGTGCATTGAATATCAAACACAGAAGAACACAGAATAGAGAAAAACAGCAGAGAACTTATTGCAAATTCACAGATCATTTATTTCTAGTATTTATTGTTAAATCTAATCCACTAGAAATCTTTTTCTTGTTCTTGTGTAACTATCTAGCGGATCGAAATCCCTAGAACTTAATCTCAAATTGCATTTAGCATTTGATCCTTTTTATTACAAAAATAGAAAAAGTTCATGTCGAATTTATTCTAGATTTGGAATAATTTATTTGAGATTAATCCCTTGTAAACGATACCGTTGTTGTAACACCTTTCAAGTTTAATAATAGTTTTATTTAACTTGAATTTTGTTTCACTTTTTTATTCCGCATTTTATTCGATTAAACGGTTTTGTTTGTATTCAACTCCCCTTCTACAAACATATTGAGACCTAACAATGGGATTAAGTCAACCACAAAGACTTTCCTATCTAGTTTTAATTCGCATCTGGGATGTACTTGATTAACATGAATGATCTATCGGTTCACTATTTCTACTTGTAATACCTCACGTAAAGGTACAACATTACGATTTATTTTCTTAGCAAAATTTCGAGATATAAATGACTTGGTCGCTCCAGAATCAAATAAGACATTTGCACATACTGAATTTAACAGAAGGGTACTTTGGCTTTCTTGAAATAGCCGAATGGAGCTTTGTGTGAGAGAGGGAGAGAAATTTTATTTCTTGCTTGGTTGCTTCTTGGATAAATGTTGGTTTGTTTGTTGTATATAAGCTAGATATGCATATCTTTGATCATGTCTACTAGCATGGTCCTTTTTCAAAGCTAGAAACCTAGCCAAGTACTACAATTACATGCTTGCTTACTATTCATTCTACTAGGTTACTATGCTCCTTGGATGATCACTATTTGATTACTATTCATCGAATGTGTTACAAAGTCCCAAAAATTGGGTGTAGTTAAGTTGATTATGACTAACCTAACTACGATCGTATGCCATCTATAAATATTTACGGATTCATTGATATTAGAATATTATATTATTCAACAAATTCAAATAAGAAAAGACAAACATGTAAAAAATATAGTAATTACAATAATTAAAATCAAACAAAATCACTATAAATTTCACATGGCAAACTAATGATGGAAATAATAAAAATTATACTTACTTCAAGATTTAAGATGATTCCATAAATGAAAAATGGACAAAATAGAGGAGCTAAAGAGAGAAAATGGTGAGGGGGTTGAATTTACAACGGTCGAAAACGGAAAGTAGAGGTAAGTAGAGTACTTGAAGCTCTCGGTTAAATTCGACCTCAATCAGTCGTAAAATTACAAGGCTAAATACAACTAAATGCGGTTGAAATCAGTAGGAAAGGTACAATCGAAAGTGGTCGATTTTATAAGGCTAAATACGACCAAAATCAGTTGAATAGAATAATATAACCGAATGCAGTTGTATTTGAAAATCAGCCGCAAAAATAGCGACAATTTTCCCGTACTTTAAACAAAAAAATAAATAAATAAACCGACAAATTTTCCGCTCTTTTTAAAATGTGTTTACAACCGAAATCAGTAGTTATTTATTCTAAAAATAAAATTTTGTTGGGGAACTTTTCCCGCTTTTTTCTCTCTACAGCCAAATACAACCGATTTCTTGATACGATTTAAATACAACTGATTACAAAACTGACATCTGTCTATTGTTTTTGATTTTGATCAGGCGAGAAAAAATTAACCAGAGAGGACCCTAAATTCGACCAAAATCGATTATTTTTAGATGCGGTCATATTTTCACGATTGTTTTTAGTCTTAATTTCTTGTAGTGTCATATGCATAATTTATACCCCTCAAATTTTACAACTGATACTAAGATGATGAGATTTTATAAATAAATTATCCATGCCATCAGCATGTACAGTTCATATATGTCAACTTTTAACAGCTGGTAATAAGATAATGAGAATTAAAACCAAACAAAGTTTTCATAAAATTAAATAAATTATCTAAAATGATTATTCGTACAGATTAGTTGTACTGAATCTTTTATCCATCACGTAGTGAGATATTAGGCTCATATCTTCCAAATTACGCATGTTCTCCCCCATTTACACTAATGATTTAAATAAACCTAAAGTACATATAGCTAGCCTATAGCTACATAGAAAAGTAGATTAAATTAAATGCACATATTCTGATTTAATTTAATTTATTATCCTTTTAAGCATACATAAATACATACGCTTGGTTTTGCAGAGGGTAGCCCACTAGTTATGTTTGAGGCTGTTATCGAACAAAGTTTGTCGTGATTGGGCTCGACTTGTTAATGAATTCAAACTCGATCTTGAACAAATAAACGTGTTTGTAAACAAAATGAGCTCAAACCGAGTTTTGGATTGTTCGGCTTGAGCTCGGCTGGAGCTCGCTCGTTAAAACTCAAAAAATTATAATTTATATATATCCTGAATATTTTTAGTTAAAAATTGGTATTTCGAATTTTAAAAAAAATACTTTTCATCCATCCAATCTTATGGATGTCAAGATATATATATATATATATATTAGTTATATAATCAAAGTTTTAAAAAAATTATTTGAGGTTATTTTCACAGTCAAATAGCGGTTGACCTGATTATTTTCCGACTTAGCTCGGCTCAACTCGTCTCGGCTCGTTTATGTTCGCGAACAAGCTCGTGTTCGGCTCATTAGTTAAAGAGTTCGAACTCAAACACAATTTTTGTTTAATAAAAAAGTTCGGCTCGGCTCGGTTCATCAAAAAAAAATAAAGCTCGACTCTTTTCGATCGAAACTCGTCTTGACTCGATTCGTGAACAACCATAGTTACGTCCGATTCTAATAAATCCTCTCTCTTTTGTTTAGCAAAGAGAAGCATTTATAACTCTACTATATTAGTTTTTATTAAGGACTTGCCCAAATAAATGTATTATTTTTTTTAATTGCACTTGATTTGTTTCATACATTTTTAAGTATTTTGAATGTATAGTTAAAAAAATAATTTTTAAATATTTTTTCTGAATAAAAATATATAATTAAAACTTTTATTTACAAAAATAATAATTTTTATATGATATAAGTAAATCTTGAAAAATGGGCAGAAAATACAAAGGCTACGGTTAAAATGTAACAGGAGTAATCTTTATTTTTCACTTGACATGGGTATCAATTAGATAATTAAATTGGAAAGTATTCACATTAGTGGTCAATGAACAATAAAATATATTTTAATGATTACAATTATATATATGTTATTCATAATATGTAAAATTCACATTTGGTATTTATTATATATATGTATATAATATATTTTAAAAAAATTAATTATTTATTTATTCCGTATATTTTCGTTCCGTGTGTTGTACCTATATTGAAAATCCAAACCCGACACTTATTATATTCATGATTTTTCGTGTCCGTGTACTTAGTGCTCGTGTACTAAATTTTCAAACCTAAACACTAATTATTCGTGTCATTTTATACCGTGTTCATGTGTCGTATACCAATATTACCTGGTCCAATATCAATGATTGACAATCCACCAAACAGAAACAGTGTATTCAGCATGGAAAATATCTATAAAACCCACCACTCTCTCTCTCTCAAAGCATCTCCGATCATAATAGTTAAAATTGTTGACTAAATTATCATCATCTAAAATTTTATTAAATCTGGAATGTCATTTATTTGAGTGATAATATTAATATTAATTAGTTATATTAAAAATATTATGCTATATCTATTTTCAAATTATTTTATATATAAGAAAATTTCATATGTAAAATAAATTTAGTAAATATTTAATTAAATAAAAGTAAAAATGAAATATATATTTAATGAAAAAATATTGAATTTATAATTATATAATTATAATAAGACACTTATAACTGTTAAAAATATATACTTATATGTATAATATAATCTTAGATTTATATTATATTCTATTTTATTAAATAAGATTAAATTAAATTCATTAGTATGTTTATAAATATGTAATGTTTATTAAAATCATTATTAAATTTGGTTATATTGACACTTAATATAACATAAAGTTAAAACATTAAAAATGAAATAAAAATTTTAACACAAATATATTAAATATAAATATAATATGAATATATGTATGTATTGATCTGCAAAGTTATGTTAAAAAAAGACACAAAGTTGATCACGTGAAAGTTCTAGCCAATGACTACATGATCAAGTGATAGAGAGGAATACAAGATATCTAAATATTTTGCTAACACGTATTATGGTTGGGAGTGTTATATTTTTTAGTTAATATGTATATAATAATGCCACCTAGATTTTTTAGCGAACGGATGGTGATAGTTTGAAATGCTTGTAATTAACCAAGTAGTATATGTATATGTAGTATAAAAAAGATATAAAATATGGGGGTGAGTAAACGAAAACCGAAAAATCGAAATTAGACCGAAAACTGAAAAACAATACCGAAATAAACCGAAACCCACAAAAAACTCGTACCGAACCGAACCGAACCGACAGAACAGTTTAATAAGGCTTACGATTTTACAGTTCGATAACGATTTCTAGTAAAAATCTAGTCTAACGGACCAAGCACACCCGGTAAAATATAGGCCCCAATAATACATCCTTTTGTACGACACACATTTGTCATGAACATGAAGGACCACCTACTGATGCATGAGACTACCTTCGAATACATCTTCTTTTTTAAGCTTAGCCGCCGGTGCAATAGTGTGGTTGGATCAGTCGCCAAGCTTTAGCAGTGGCAAATAAAGTAGGCTAGCTATTAGCAGATTGCATTATTGGCGGCACTCTCTTTGTCGGTAAAATAATTTATAAGTATTCTTCTTCTCCATCCACAGACGAGGAAAAATGGTGCAGGTAATAGTAGAAAATGATGGGTTTAATATATATATACGTGACAAATATAAATTAAAATTAAAATAGAAATTTAGAACTAATCTAAGTCATTACATCTACCCAATCTAATGGTCCCCCTAAATCACACCACTCAACTACCCTGCACCCTCTCACACCTAATTTCAGCTTTTCCCCTCCGTTTTTAATTTGATATTTCCCGTCAAACCTTAATTTATTTTTAAAATCCGATTTCACTGTATTTTTTTACATCTCTCAACGATCGATTTGCATACCATATGTGTTATATTTTGAATTAATTTAAAAAAAATATTTGGTTTCTAATTTCTATTCTAAATTAATTTCTATTGGAGTAGCCCCTATATATATATAGGAAAATGATCAAATACAAACTAAAATTAAAATGGAAATTATGAACCAATCCAAGTCATTAAATCTACCTAATCTAATGGTGCCCTAAATCACTCCACCCAACTACTCTGCACCTTCCACAGCCAATTTCAGCTTTTCCCCTCCGTTTTTAATTTGATTTTTCCCGTCAAACCGTAAGTTTTTTTTAAAATCCGATTTCACTATATTTTTCTACATCTCTCAACGATCGATTTGCATACCATATGTATTATATTTCGAATTAGCTTTTAAAAAAAAATTATTTGATTTCTAGTTTGTATTCTAAATTTGTTTCTACTGCACTAACCTTGTATATATATATATATATATATACAGAATGCAGTACAAATCGAATTCGTGAGGTCATCTTTTTCGGTGCGGAACAGATTTGTGTAAAGGAATTGTTCACTAATAATTCGCTTGTATTTTTCGATCTACCAAATTTAAAGTATAATTTGTAATTTTATAAATTGTATTAAATTAAATAAATTTTTATTTTACAATTATATACGTACACTCACATTCTATATTTATTTTTAAATTTATATCATTTTATTTTTCAAGACGAGTTTTAGGAATATATCCAATTTTATTTTAAATTATTGAGATATTCGTCACTTTAGAGAAATCGTAATTATTTTTTAAATTATTGAAGTCGAAATTTTATTATTTTTTGATATTTTACTTTAATTTAGTTATTTTAAATTACAAATTATTTATTGGTGTTTATGATAATGCCAAGAATTTGAGATAAATATATCATGATAAAAATATTTTATAATTTCCTTACAGTAAACTAAGTGTTAAATTTAGAAAAAAAATAAATATTTTTAAACATTTTTAAAATTCTAAAAAGGCTGTAATTTTTTTTAGAATAATTAAATTATTAATAAATGATAAGAAAATATACTAAAAAAATTATTAAGTGATTAGTAACAACTTATTATTTGTAATATATAACCTTTATACGAAACGAGTTGAATTATCGAGTTCAAGCCGAGTCAGAGCTGAACAGGAAAAAAACTTGACTTAGGTCGACTTATTTACTTATCCAAACTCATTTTCATATTTAATATGGACTTATTTAAAAAAACGAGCGAGCGGATCCCAAATTTTGGTGATAAAAAATTCATTTGCAGCCTAATGTGCACGGATATCAAATTTTTACGGGCTTTAAAAGTGAATGGATCCTTAAATAAATTTCAATTAAATGGTATCATAGTTAAAAAGTCCTCCTAGATGTTCTGCAAATAAAATATTTTCTAAAACGTGTTAGCATGCAAAATATGTTTTACAAATATTATTATTTCAATAAAATCATGCAAATCTCATATATTTACAAATATAATATGTATGTTGTGCAACATAAACATTTATGTTCTGCAAACTAAGTATGTTTTGCAGAATAATATATTTTGCAACGTTCTAATTGTAAAATCTATGCAATCCGCAAGATTTCAATAAAATTGTGATATTTGTAGAATATCATTCAAAAAATAATACATTACAACAATTTAAGCTATATTTTACTTTTAGAACATATATAAAGGATCCAATAAAACACGGGAGTCCACACAACCTAACCTAATGGTATGAATAAATATAATTTATTGAAAACATATGCTGAAAACAAGCAATATAATAGTATAACTGGTGTTTGGTTAGAAGGATATTTTTTTAAAAAAACATAGAGGTCCCAACAACTCTTCCACTCGAAAATTCTTTTGTCTGAAACCAAAAAGCAGATTCATGATTGCCATAATATTTATATTCATACACAACACACTAGCTTCTCATATTCTTGTGTAGGTTCATGCCATGATGCAAGTGTTTTCTATTTATAGCCGATTGCGTATTATCTAATTTTATACCCACCAATCTAATATATCATTTTTGGAGTCTGTTTGTTGTACTTGTACATGGCGTGCAAGTGCAAGGCATGTATAAAGTCTCATGCGAGTTATTTTTTGTAACCCAAACATAAATTGAAAAAGATATATAAAAAAAGATATTGATAATATTTATATCAGTATTTTATTTTATTTTGATGATTTTTTAAAATAAAAATTAAAAAAATATGTGTTTCTAAAATTTATTTTTTTTAATTATATTATTTTTTTATTACTTCATGTATTTAAAAAAACGTGCATTTAATAATCCAAATTTTATTGGTGCATCCACTCTAGCATTAATAGATGGTCTTAAGGCCAGCTCTTGGCAAGTGTATGCATTGTTTTCTTGTAAGAAGTAAAAGATAATATTAATTACGAAATAAAATAAAATTAATGGAGGAAGCAAATAATATTAAAATCGATTATACCACTTTTAACATGCATTTGAAGGCTCAGTGTAACAGTGGTGATGGCTGCTGTTGCTGATGTTTGAAAGTTTAATCACTTTTTTGGAGGTCAAATTTGTACATGTAAGGACTAAATTTAATAATCTCCCCTTAATTATTTAATACTTCTTGTATGTTTATCGATTGAGTTTAATCCAACTGCAATGAAGGCTTTTACTTCACTTTATTCTACTAAGAATTCTTAATTCCCCGGAACACTATTAGATTAAACAGGATTGACAGAATAAAGAATTTTAAGAAAGTGAACGGAGTTATCTATATTATTATATAAATAGGGTTGTAAATGAGTCGAACTGAACTGAACTTAACTTTTAAGTGTTCATATTTCAGCTCGTTAAAAATATATTGAACTCGGACTCGAACTTGAGTTCAAGCTTTTACCGAGTTAAGTTTTTTATTTGTGTATCGACTCATTAAGAAAATGATGTTCACGAACAACTCACAAACTACGATTTAACGAACAACTCGTCAATGATTTTTACAAACTTATTTTCACAAACAGCTCACTTTAGGAATTCGTTCTCACGATTCCCGAATTTTTGTATGACTTTTGCTTATTTCTTTTTTAAAAAAAGAATAATAATATCAAATCAAAATTTTGAAAATCTTACACACCAAACCAATAAATTTAAGTGTTTAACATTCATATTTTGATAATATTTTGACCTAGATAAGAACAAATGAATACATGTTAAATTAAAAAGTTATATATATTTATCATCTAGCACGTATTATAATTTAACTGTAAATATCAAAAAGTTTAAATTTAGTAAAAAATAGATGGACTAAATAAATTGGTAAATTAATTTTAAGATAAATATTTATACAATTATTCACTAAATTATGTGTTATATGTGTGCTTATAACGTGTTTACTGGCATATAAAATTAGTAATTAATATATTTGTTCAAGGAGTTATAACAACGAGCGTGTTCACTTACATTACTCACGAACCTTTTCACCAACTATATTAACGAACTTGTTCGAGAATATATTTATCATCTAGTATGTATTATAATTTAACTGTAAATATCAAAAAAATTAAATTTGTAAAAAATAGATAGACTAAATAAATTGGTAAATTTATTTTAAGATAAATATTTATACAATTATTCACTAAATTATGATGTGTGCTTATAACGTGTTTACTGGCATATAAAACTAATAATTAATATATTAGTTCAGGAGTTATATCAACGAGCGTGTTCATAAACATTACTCATGAACTTGTTCACCAACTATATTAACGAACTTGTTCGAGAACATTGTAATCGAATTTGTTCGCGAACTTTCGAGCTGAACTGTATTGTGCTAAGTTCAGCTCATTTACATATCAAACCTTAAAATTATGTTCATGTTCGACTCGTTTATAGATCGAACCGAACTCGAGCCGAATTTTTTTTGAACCGGACACCGAACTGTTCGTGAGCGTATCGACTCGCTTACAACCCTATATACAAAGTTGATTGATAGACTCCCTATGCACGTTTCTTTTGATTTTCAGTTGTTTATTTTATAAAATATAATTTATTACCGAATCTCGAATCGTTACAAATTTTAGTGGTGCTTATGTATTTTTATTAACGGAGGAATTTGGTTAACAAAGAGTTGAGGTTCGTGGCCGGAATCAAGATCTGCAGCGGTGATCGTTGATCAGAAAAATCACCAGAATGCGTTGATTTGTGCTTAAAAGGCTAGGATTGCTAGGATTTATTTTTGCCTTCTCAGGGCTCTCTAACACGTCCTCTCACAATGCGCCTACGTACATCATTTTAAAGGGATCAAGCCGGACGTAATTCTCGGGAACAAGAAATCTAGATGGACTTGGCTTCTCATTCCGTGGCCCAATAGGAGTTGTTGAACGAACTTCTTATTATAACTCAAATATTGATTTGCTTTAGGAGTGCCCAGCGATGCGGCCTAGTCACAAAGGCACAAGGCTCGGTTACGACTCCGGAACCGCATGGATAAGAAAACTCCCCGGCTGGTGGATATCCCATTCGATACCGCTATCTTCGTCGATCCCAACCGCATGTATAGCAATGACTGGCCGTAAATGCTCAAGCACATCCTTGCCCTCCGATGAGGATAACCGACCAGAAACCATGACAAGTGCTACCAAGCGTATAAGTGCAAAGTGCGAGATAACCCCACAGTCTCCCGGCGAGGACAACCCGACGAATGCAGAGTCAGGTCTCCCAAAGAACACACTAAGTGTTTATAACCATTTCCCGATGAGGACAACTCGCAAGACTACAGAATGACACCTTAAACATATTTTACGGGACAACGGGCTTCCGAAGGGCCCTTTTCCTTCTTCGGGCGCGCCCTATGAAAGATTAGAGTCCTCCAGAGGCCTCCTTTATGCCTAGGGTGCGCCCCAGGCATGGAGAGCTTCTCCGTGGGTATGATTCTTATGCTTTGGTTACTTCCCATTTTAGTTGTGTGAGTAACTTCCTTGCTAACTCTTTTTAGTCATTTTACTTGCATTGCAGAGCGGCTACCCGTGCGGCCATATTGCACGGGGCGCGCCCTAGAAGGGTCGGGGGATATTTCCCCGGAGCTCGGATCGTTCTTCGTTCCTTTATGGTTTTACTCTTTTCCCCTTAGCTTAAAATCATTATTTATAGAGTCATTATCTATAAAGCGTAATATAACATAAATGTAACTAAGGAAATATAACTCAACATGAAACATAAACAGATAATAAATATTAACTGTGAAGCACATGAACATTGAAGATGAAGACTGGATAAATATAAAAAATCAAAACATGGAATTAATGCTCCAAGTTTGTAACTAAATCATGAAAAAAAGTTCATTAATATATTCAAGCCTCCGTGAAGAATAAAATGTCAAAGGACTTCCAATGATAATGAAATGTATTGGTTTAAAGTATTAGAGATTAAGGGTTTCAGTGATTGAAGTAATAAATGACCAATAGGTTGTATCAGCTCAGAATTGTAAGAAGATTGAGTAAGTCCAATACAATGATAGTCTTTTGTGAACTAGACCAATGCACTAAGCGTCATTGTTAGGGCGGAAACATGCGCTAATAATACACGTAAGTATACGCGTTTACAAGTAATATAGAATACTTTCTAGTTCATTCCCACAGAGACTCGGACTAATTGTTAGATATATTTGATAATGTCATGGCTAATATGTTTTATGTTTAGCTTTCAGATCTTATTTGAACAGGATAAATCAGTACTTAACTGTTGATCAGTACTTATACTGGAAGTCAGGACTTAAGGATATTAGTACATATGTTATAAGGAGATAATCGTCAGAAGATAGATATCAGAACTTAAGTGCTGAAGGACGATCAGATAAGGACAGTAGCTGATTAAAGGAAAGAAGATCAAGATAAATATAAGAAGAGATATGCATGAAGAAGGAATTCCGTGAAGAATGGAATACTTGGAAGAAAAGATATCAGATTGATATATTTTAGGAAGCAGAATTATATTCCATATCAATTAGCGATTATCTTGTAACTGTGTAGTATATAAACACAGATATAGGGTTTACACTATAAGTGTTATCATTATTAGAGAAGATTATTCATTGTAACCCTAGCAGCTCTCGTGATATTTGTTCATCACTGAGAGGTAACAGTTCCATACTGTAACAGAGTTTATTGTTTCAATAAAGTTTGTTTTCTGTTACTTAAGTATTTAAAGTTCGATTTGAGTGTACTATACACTGTATTCACCCCCTCTACAGTGTGTGTGTGTGACCAAACAATTGGTATCAGAGCCTATCTGTTAACATACATACAGTTAAAGATCCAAACACAATCATGTCGGACACAGAAACTCCAACTAAGCCTACCAAAACTGAGGAACCACCAAAGACACAAATTCAGAGTCGGTATGAGACCATCAGAGTTCCCATACTGAGACCATCTGAATATCCCATATGGAAGGTAAGGATGACCATGTTCCTGGAAGCAACAGATCCAGAATACCTTGATAGAATCAATGAAGGCCCTCACAAACCAACCAAACTCGCTGTTGCAGTTGCAGGTGAAGCAGCAAAGACCGTACCAAAGGAGAAGAGTGATTATACTGCTGAAGACATAGCATCAATTGCTAAGGATGCTAAGGTACGACACTTACTGCATAGTGCCATTGATAATGTAATGTCAAACAGGGTAATCAACTGCAAGACTGCTAAGGAGATATGGGATGCTCTAGAAACAAGGTGTCAGGGAACTGACACAATTAAGAAGAACAGGAAGACAATACTCACTCAAGAATATGAACACTTTGACTCAAAGACTAATGAGTCATTGAATGATTTATATGATAGATTTGTCAAACTTTTGAATGATTTGTCATTGGTTGATAAAGAGTATGATCTTGAAGATTCAAACCTTAAGTTCCTGTTGGCTCTTCCTGAATGCTGGGATTTGAAGGCAACGACAATAAGAGACAACTACAATCTTGATGAAACAACTCTTGACGAAATCTATGGAATGCTCAAGACTCATGAGCTGGAGATGGAACAAAGAAGCAAGAGGAAAGGAGGAAAGTCAAGGACAGTTGCTCTTAAGGCTGAAGAAGAATTCCCCAAAGCAGCTTCCTCAAAGAAAGACAAGGGAAAAGCTCTTTTCATAAAGTCTGATACCGAGTCATCAAGTTCTGAGAGTGATGATGACTCAGATTCTGAAAGCTTGCCTGAGACTGATGCTGATGAGGAGATGATGAAGCTGTGTGCTCTTATGGTGAAAGGAATCACAAAGATTGCATACAGGAAGTTCAGGAAGGGAAAGAAGTTTTCCAGGAAAGGCATAAGTTCTGATAAAAAGAATTTCAGAAGATCTGAAGGCAGAGGAGGAAAGTCTGACAGAGGAGATTACACCAATGTTAAATGCTATAACTGTGGTGAGAAAGGCCACATATCTCCTGACTGCAAGAAGGTAAAGGGTGACAAAGGCAAGGCTCTTGTCACAAAGCAGAAAAGCTGGACAGATACCTCAGACTCTGAAAGTGAGGAAAACTATGCATTGATGGCAAATGCTGATAAAGAAAGTGCTGAGAGCAGTTCTGAAGCTGCTGAAACAAAGGTACCTCAGACTACTTATGCTTTTCATACTGATGATATTAATGAGTTGAGAAGATATCTTAAAACCATGTTTGTTAGCTATAGAGATTAAACTTTAACATGTGAAAGATTAACTTCTGAAAATATTGCATTTAAGAAAAGAAATGATTTCTTAGAAAAAGAGTTAGTCATGTTCCATCAAACTCAGAAGGATAGAGATGATGCTTTTTATGTTAGGAATGAAGTGCTAAAATTAAATGAATCTCTAAAAACTGAGTTAGAAAAGGAAAGAGAGATTATCAGGACTTGGACTAACTCTGGCAAAACAACTCAAAATTTGCTAAGTAGTGGAAACTGGAAAGAGGGCTTAGGTTATGGAGAAGATAAGAAAGATAAAGGAACTGAAGAAATTAAGTCTGTTGATAAACAAAAGCCAAAGTTAAAACCTGTTAAGTTTGTAACTGTAAAGTCTGAAAATGAAAAATCAGAAGTTACAAAGAAATTAACTTTTGATAAGCTAAAACAGGAAAAGACAGATGAAGTGAACATAGGCTTAATGACAAAGAAGCAGCTTAAGCATAAGCTGAAAGATGTCAAGAATGCAAACAAGGTAAAATCACCTAGGAAAAATAGGAATGGAAAGGAAGGTGTGAATAAAAGCAATGATTATAAACCTGTTCCTGATGCTCCTAGGAAAACATGTCATAACTGTGGAAGTTCTAACCATATGGCTTCTTTTTGCAGGAAGAATAAGAATATTAACTCCTTACCTTCAAAATCAGGAGTTAAGAGTCAGTCTGTTAGATACAAACCACAAAATCCTTGTTTTCATTGTGGTAGTTTATGGCATTCCATTTATACTTGTAAGGAATATCATAGTTTGTACTATGATTATTATCAAATAAAACCTTCTTTGAAGAAAGTTTCCACTGTTCCTTCTAGTGTAAATTCTGATTCAAAGTCTGATAGTGTAAGTTCTGATAAGAAAAATGTTAACATAAACTCTGATGCTAAATCCGCTGCAAATGTTAACAAACTTAATAAGGCCAAAGGATCCAAGCAAGTCTGGGTCCTTAAAATTAATAATTAGTGGTCTTTGTGATTGCAGGGCAACAGGAAAAATATTCTAGTTCTGGACAGTGGATGTTCAGGACATATGACTGGAAATAAGGCCCTGCTATCAGACTTTGTGGAGAAAGCTGGCCCAAGTGTTTCTTATGGAGATGGCAACATTGGAAAAACATTGGGATATGGCAATACCAATCTTGGAAATGTCATAATTAAACAAGTAGCTTTAGTCTCAGGACTTAAACACAACCTACTGAGTATAAGTCAAATCTGTGACAGAGGTTATCATGTTGATTTCTTTGAAGAACACTGTGAAATTGTGAGTAAATCTAAAGGCAAAGCTGTTCTGAAAGGATACAGGCGTGGTAACATTTATGAAGCTAAGCTTTCAACAAGTACTGATGGTTCTGCAATCTGTCTAACGAGTAGAGCATCAATTGAAGAAAGCTGGAATTGGCATAAGAAACTCTCTCATTTAAATTTCAACAATATAAATGAACTGGTCAAGAAAGATCTTGTGAGAGGATTGCCAAACACAGTATTTGCTCCTGATGGTCTTTGTGATTCATGTCAGAAAGCCAAACAAAGAAAATCTTCATTCAAGAGCAAGACTGAATCATCAATTCTTGAGCCTTATCATCTAATACATGTTGATCTATTTGGTCCAGTAAATGTCATGTCTATTGCAAAGAAGAAGTATGCGTTGGTCATAGTGGATGAGTTCACCAGATACACATGGGTGTATTACTTGCATACAAAAAGTGAAACTGCATCAACCTTGATTAATCATATCAAACATCTGGATAAAATGGTCAAAGACTCTGTGAAAGTTTTAAGGAGTGATAATGGCACTGAGTTCAAGAATTTGATAATGGAAGAGTTCTGCAAAAGCCATGGAATAAAGCAGGAATTTTCTGCTCCTGGAACTCCACAGCAAAATAGAGTTGTTGAAAGGAAGAATAGAACTCTCATTGAAGCTGCACGTACAATGCTTGAAGAAGCAAAGCTTCCAACCTATTTCTGGGCTGAAGCTGTGCAGACTGCTTGTTTTACTCAAAATGCAACACTCATTAACAAGCATGGAAAAACACCATATGAGATGGTGAAGAAAAAGAAGCCAAATCTGAAATATTTTCATGTATTTGGATGCAAGTGTTTTGTTCTCAAGACTCATCCTGAACAGCTATCAAAGTTTGATCTAAAAGCTGATAAAGGAATCTTTGTTGGATATCCACTTTCCACAAAAGCCTTCAGAGTCTATAATTTGAGAATAAAAGTGGTCATGGAATCTATCAATGTCTCTTTTGATGACAAAAAGATTACTGGTCTTGAAGATTTCATTGACCATGATCAGCTGAGATTTGAAAATGAAGACTCAAATTCTGATACAGAAAATCCTGATAGTCTAAGTCCTGATACTATAAACTCTGATGGATTAAACTCTGATGTTATTGAAACTGTGGAGACTACGTCAAAGGAAGATGCACCTATGCAGGGGAGCATACTCAAGATCCTACCACAGCTCAAGAAACATCAGAACATACATCTGGCTCTTCAAATTCTGATTCGTCAAGTTCTGATAAGCCAAGTTCTGATAGTGTTGAAAATTTATACACTGAAGACTCCAACTCAGAGAGCATAGTTTCAGGGGGAGCATCAGAAAATGAAAATGAAGATAGCATGGATCATGGGGGAGCATCCAGTTCTAGAGAAAACCTTCCATCTGCAAGGAAGTGGACAAAATCATATACACCTGATTTGATAATTGGAAATCCTGATGCAGGTGTCAGAACTAGAACAGGTACTTCAAATGAATGCCTTTACAATTCTTTTCTCTCTCAGACTGAGCCAAAGAAAGTGGAAGAAGCTCTTCAAGATGCTGATTGGGTGCAAGCAATGCAGGAAGAGTTGAATGAATTTGAAAGAAACAAAGTCTGGACCCTAGTGCCAAGACCAAAGAATAGATCTGTTATTGGTACAAAGTGGGTATTCAGAAACAAAACTGACAGTGATGGCATAATTACAAGGAATAAGGCAAGGCTGGTTGCAAAAGGATATTCTCAATAGGAGGGAATTGATTATGATGAAACATTTGCACTAGTTGCTAGGTTAGAAGCCATAAGGATATTCTTGGCTTATGCTGCTCACAAAAAGTTTACTGTCTTTCAAATGGATGTGAAAAGTGCTTTTCTCAATGGAGAATTGGAGGAGGAGGTATATGTTGAACAACCTCCAGGTTTTGTAGATACCAAACATCCAGATTATATCTACAGGCTTGATAAACCACTTTATGGACTTAAGCAAGCTCCTAGAGCATGGTATGAGACTTTAGCTCAGTTTCTTCTGGAAAGTGGATTCAACAGAAGGACAATAGACAAAACACTGTTCTACCTCAACCATGGAAAAGACTTACTTCTGGTCCAGATTTATGTTGATGATATCATTTTTGGATCTACAAATGACAAACTTTGCAAAAAGTTTGCCAAACTAATGCAGTCAAGATATCAGATGAGTATGATGGGGAAACTTAGCTATTTTCTGGGCCTTCAAGTCAAGCAGAATGAGGAAGGCACTTTTATTTGTCAAACCAAGTACAACAGAAACTTGCTGAAGAAATTTGGAATGCAAGATTGTTCAAGTGCATCCACTCCAATGGCCACTGCAACAAAACTGGATAAGGATACCGGTAAATCAGTAGATATTACTGACTACAGAGGTATGATTGGCTCTATACTCTATCTAACTGCTAGTAGACCTGATATCATGTATGCTACCTGTCTTTGTGCAAGATTTCAAGCAGATCCAAGAGAACCTCACTTAACAGCTGTAAAAAGAATCTTTAAGTATCTTAAAGGAACAGCTGCTCTGGGATTATGATATCCTAGAGAATCAGATTTTAAACTAATAGGTTACTCAGATGCAGATTTTGCAGGTTGCAAAATTGACAGGAAAAGCACAAGTGGAAGCTGCCAATTTCTTGGAGGCAGATTGGTTTCTTGGTACAGCAAGAAACAAAAGTCAATTTCCACATCAACTGCAGAAGCAGAGTATATTGCTGCAGGAAGCTGTTGTGCACAGATTCTTTGGATGAAGAATCAGTTACTGGATTATGGGTTAACATATTTCAAAATCCCTATTTACTGTGATAATCAAAGTGTTATTGCTATGACAGGTAATCTAGTTCAACACTCTATGACAAAGCATATCAGCATCAGGTACCACTTCATCAGGGAATATGTGGATGAAGGTACAGTGGAATTGCATTTTGTTCCCACAGATCAACAACTAGCAGATATCTTCACAAAACCACTGTGTGAAGCTACTTTTACAAGATTGGTAAATGAACTTGGAATGGTTTCAGGTTCTTTCTCTAAATCTGCTTAGTCTTGTTCTGTGTTATCAGACTTTATGCTCAGTATTTACAGAATTAATCTCATTGTGTATTCTGTGCTTAATTGATAAATGTCTTTAAGTACTGACTGTTGTCTGATATATATTTCTAAACTCTGATAAGTGATATGTCTGTTTAAGTACCTATTCAATCCTATGAGGATAACTGTGCTAGATACTGACCTAGTAGTCTTCAATAAACAAATGATTCCATGTAAGAAGTAATTATTTCAGTGGAAACCCTATGACACTAGCAAATTCTGATAATTGAGCTTAGTTAAGTTTACTTTGTATATCTTATTACTAAGTCACAAATTAGAATAATGCTACTCATCTGTTAAGTTCTGATACTAGTAAAACTGCTGAATGTACTAAGTGCTGATAAACCTCACTTATCAAAAGAAAAAGCAAAAAGATCAAAGAATAGAATCAGGTACTCCTTTGAGATCTAGAGTAAAAATGTGGAAGGGACGACCCAAGTGCATTGCTGGTATTAAGTAGATATGCATTAGAAAAGCAAAATATTTTCTTGGTGACTTTTCACACTCTATGA
Source organism: Apium graveolens (assembly GCF_009905375.1). Lineage (NCBI taxonomy): Eukaryota > Viridiplantae > Streptophyta > Magnoliopsida > Apiales > Apiaceae > Apium > Apium graveolens. The sequence goes on from NC_133647.1 coordinate 66,657,825, forward strand.
TTACTGGAGAAATACTCTGATAATAGCATAAATTCTGATACACAGTCGTGACTCACTTACACTGAGAAGCCACTATAAAATAGAATTTCAAAAGATGCATAAAATTAGCACAAAAAAGTTGAGGTGGACTCAAGCATGAACTCATTCATCAGTAGGTTTCAGGACAATGACAGCTCTTTAGCAAAATTTTAGTTATGCCGTATTTCTAAGATGTACTGAAGTGAATCAGACTTTACTCTTTGTCTGTTATTTAGCTTAATGCACACACTAATCACTCCATCTGAATGATGAAAATTTCTGTGGTGGTCTATGTTATTTTAGATAAACAGTCATTGTGTCATTATTGCACAAATTCTGAGGACAAGTTCTAGTTACACGTTCTGATGATTAAGTTCTGAAGTCTATAACTCAGAACTTGTATGAGGATTTACTGAGATGGGCATTCCTTTTTCGAGTTAAGAAATTATGTTCTGATGACTGTTAAGTTCTGGTATAGGTCTAAGTTCTGATTTCTCAGTCTAATCCTTTACTTGGCTTATCTGTGAATAAAATTTGATAACAGTCTCAGTTCGAACTAGAATATGTTGAAGTGGAAGATTACTAGTCACTATGATTAGGATTAATGGTATTCGTCCTTGAACAGTCCACTATTTCTTGTTTCTTGTGCGTTTTAAACCATGATTCCTCTTTCCAATGAATGTTATTCTTTTTAAAAGTCTAGGGAGACGAGGTAGAATTAATTCTACCTGTCAGCATTCAATTTATTTGCGTCTCCTGGCATTCTCTTGCCTATATAAGCAACCACTTCACATCAGCCTTCCCATCACACTTTTATCACAAAATCACTCTCGTTTTTCACTTATCATCACAAATGGCTGAATTTGGCTGGTTTTACAATTATGGTGATGAGACTGTTCATGTCTTTTTGAATGGAATTCCAACTCCATACCCTATCACCAACATTCCTCAAAATCTCTGGATTCAATTTCCAGAGGTTATCAAATGTGATCTGGTGGCCGTTTGAAGAGAACTTCATCTTCATCGTCTCCGTCAGCAAGAGCGAATCATCCGACTCGCCATTCTGTTTTTCGAGAGTAGGAAGAAGAAGATGACTTAATCTCGTCTTCTTCCTGTTTTTCTTCATCATCAGCTTTGTCAGGCTTCTTAGCTAGGACTAAGGCTGTTGATGTTAGGATTAGAAGCTTAGGGAAAATCTTGTATAAGTATTGATGTAATTTCCATTTCATAAATTTATTGTCTTGATATATTAATGAAAGTTGTTTTTCCTTCAAGATTTTGTCTCTGAGTTATTTTATCTTGTGTTGATAAATCCTGATTGATATTCTGATGACCATATAAATTTTGTTTTATATTAAGTTCTGATTCATTTTCAGCACTTACTTATCTAATTTATCTTGGTCATTTTCATGTGATGTATTTTCAGAATATCAATGATGCAGTGAAAAATAATTCAATCAGTGCTAACGGTTTAAATTTTGAATTAAAAATGTTTCTCTTGATAAAAGGAACGGTTTTTCCTTGAAACTAGGCAACTGGGTAAGTAATGATTCCTGTTTTCTCGAGCCCAGTAACTGTCCGTTATTACTGTATGTCTGACAGGTGTCCAACGGTAACATTTTTGTTCAGAGTATAAGTACAACAGAGAGAAGATTTCTTTAATCTTTTATTTTCTTTATATTTTATCTCTCTCCTTACTTTTACTCTCTTTCTCTTTCTTTCTCACGTTGGTTTTTCATACAGACATTATCTCAAACACCTAACAGGCATACTTGAATCTCAATTTTTTTTTCACATGGCACCAAAGGATTTAATCATTGATGGAGCTAAGTTTGTCCCCAACAACTATGCTGCAGTTCTTGATCATACTGAAGCTCCATCTGAATTGCACTTTGTGCAAGATCTTCTTGCACATAGTGAGGTTGGGTATGCATTAACACAGCCTGAATTCTTTTCAAGCCAACAAGTTCTGAGGTTTTGGAGGACTGGACTTTTTGATGATGGTGGTCAACGTGGAACTCCCAGTATTATCTTCCAAGTGGGTGATTCATCCTTTGTAGTCACTCCTGGTACAGCACGCAGGGCTTTACATCTTCCAGAAGATTGTACTTTCTCAATTCCAGAGGACTCAGCCCTTCGGGAGTTAATGGCTGAATTGGGATATGAAAAGAGTCTGACGAAACTTGGACAGTTGAAACGGGCTAAAATCAGAAGAGAATGGAGTTTCTTCTTTGATTGCATCACCAAAGCTTTTGGGAACAAATGTTCAAATTTTGATGCTATCCCAATTCTGAGTCAGCACATAGGGTATGCTATTATTCATCAAACTCATTTTGATTTTGCAACTGGAATAATTGGTTTTATTGGGGATAGGATGACAGAGGATCGAGATGTTGTTTATTTTGCTAGATTCTGTCAACTTATTTACACTTACTGTACCGATGAACCTTATTTAGTCAGCACTCAAACACCACCTTTTAAGGTTGCAAAACGATACTTTAATGACCTGGTAAATGCTGATACTAAGAAAAAGGTGGTGAGACCATTACAGATTCCTAAGTCTGTAAAACAGATCCTGATAAATGCTGATACTGATACTTATAGATCTGTTTACTCTGATGTCCAACCAACTCCAAACACCCAAAATCCATCAACCTCAGTACCTACCTCTCATTCTACTCAACCTACCCTCAGAACATATCTCAAATCCTATCTCTCAACTTCACAGACTGCTCGACCTTCATCTTCAGCACCTACTGTGAAATCTTCATCTTCCAAGCCAAAGAGGACAAAGAATGTTCCTCAAACATCTCAAAAGAGAAGGAGGATTGCATTGAGAGATGAATCTGATTCTGAGGAACAGGTTTCTTCTAGAGAACCTGTTGTATCTAAAGCTGAGAAAGAGGTTTTTCGGAAGGATTCTGAAATTGGGGGTTCTAGGCTTCTCAAGAGGCTTAGATGAATGATAGTTCCTGAAACTCCCAAGGAATCCAAATCAACAAGGAAGTACAAGAAACAGAGGGCACAAAGGCCAGTTTCAGATGATGAAGAGGAAGCAGCTAAGGAAGGGGATCAGGAATCTCTGATCTCACAAGATAAGGAATTTGCTCCAGTCACTTCTTCTCCATCAACTCCATCTCAGGAAGCTGTATCTGACAAGGCTAACTCACCATCTGTGTCTCTTGTTGATCCAGGCACAAGTGCTGATATTGATGTTCAACACTTGGTTGTGTCTGAAGTATTTCTCTTAGAAGCTCCAACAGCAAATAATCCCTCCACAACACCTGTTACTGATGCTGTTCAAACTCCAGAGTTATCAACAACACCTTCTCTGCATCAAGATGCTGATGATCAGACTTTAGGTGAGCATCAGGATATGGCTGTTGATCAGAACTTAGTATCAGATCAGCAATTAGAGGATGCTGAAGCCTCCATTGCTACTCACACTGTTGTCTTATCAGAAGATACTGATTCTTTAAGTTCTGATGCTGCAAATGCTGGAGATACTGGTGAAGCTGCTCCAACTGTAAATGCTGATGAAGCAGGTCCTTCAGGACATACTCCTCAACAGACTCTTCCTAAGTCTGAGCTAGTAAAGAAGTTTGTTACCGGGGCTGCACCAGTACCTTGGAGTGAAACTCCTGCAGGTCAGGAGTGGACTAAGGAATGGAACTCAGTTTCATGTGTTCCAACTGCAATACATCTTGCTGAGCACTTGACTAAAGCTGATGAAATGTTAAATTCTGATGATTTAAAAACCCAGCTTAGAGTCACTGCATTGAGTATTAAACATCTACAAGGTCTTCATTCAACTACTCATGCAGAGCTATACAAGATTCAGGAGAACTTTATCAAACAAGAACAAGTTTGGAAAATTGATAAGAAAAAGTTCTTTCAACCTACCATTGACAGGATTGCTTATATTGAGAAAACTCAAGAGAAACAACAAGCTCAGATTGATGACATTCTGACAAATCAAGCTTCTCAGTAATCGCAACTTACTGAAATCCAATCCTCAGTGGAATTACTTATCTCTCTTTTACTACCTGCTGATGCCAAAAAGGGGGAGAAGGTAATTAAGTCCAAATGCAACACTAACAAGATACTACAAGGAAAGGATGATGGAAATGATGATCAAGGATACTCTGGAATGGGTAGCGGTCATAGTCAAGGTAGGAGGTTTACATCAAGACAAGCTAGTCACAGGATAAGTTCTGATACTGGGAAAAGAATAAGTTCTGCTGCTGGTAAAAGGATAAGTTCTGATGAACTTCTAGATCTTGATGAGGAAATGTCAAGACAGTTATTTCTTCAAGAAAATCCAGGAATGGACTTGGAAAGTTTAAAGGAAGAAGAAGCCAGACTTAAATCAGAGAAAGTCACATCTAAATATGAAGCTTTTGGTAAAAAGTCACTTCCAAAACTCAAAGGCATTGTGATCAAAGAAAGGACACATACTGAAGCAACGTTGGCTAGATCACAACCACAGATAGATCCAAGATCCAAGGGTAAAGAAAAGGTTGGTGAACCTATCAAGGTTTATGTACCTCCTGAGGAAGAAGAAATTACTGATGAAAAAGATGATCTTGCTCTGACTTCAAGAAAAGTTCTTAAAACAACCACTGACATGGCTCAAGTTGTTCAGAGTCAAGAAATTGTAAGTTCTGATATTCAGAAGAAGCAAGTAACCTCTAACAGAGCTCAAGTTAACTTGATATCAGAAAATAGATCAAAGACACTCCTACCAGGATTCACTAAAGCAAAACAGACTCAATCTTTGAAGACTACTGCAAGTGGTTTTGAAGCAAGAGTAGTTACTAGAAAGGAAGCTAGAGATAAAACTGGATTGGGAAGTGCTGATGAAAGAAGAGTACACAACACTACCAATGATCCAACTTCCTTGAGTGAACCAGGTATTGGAGCAACTCCTGAGAGATTGAATCAACTGGAATCTGTACAGATGGTTTACCATACCTACTTGAAAGAATACATCATGTTGTATTTCATGACAGATGGTAGGGTTTATCATATAAGACAAAATGCCATTCCATTGAAGTATTTTGAAGAATTGGAGCATGTACTTTTCTTACTTCAAGTGGATGACAGAATAACAGAGACTGCTGCAAACTACTTAAAAGAACAGATTCAGAGACAGAAAAGGCTTTATTCTGTTAAGTCTGACAGCATATATGTTCCAAAGTACAGAGATCACAATGGTGATATTATTGATATGAAGCCTAATACTGCACAGATCAGAACATATCTTGGTATTAAGGGACTTG